>NW_028167555.1:385000-390000 GCF_963513975.1 Fringilla coelebs
TAGGGTTAGGGTTAGGGTTAGGGTTAGGGTTAGGGTTAGGGTTAGGGTTAGGGTTAGGGTTAGGGTTAGGGTTAGGGTTAGGGTTAGGGTTAGGGTTAGGGTTAGGGTTAGGGTTAGGGTTAGGGTTAGGGTTAGGGTTAGGGTTAGGGTTAGGGTTAGGGTTAGGGTTAGGGTTAGGGTTAGGGTTAGGGTTAGGGTTAGGGTTAGGGTTAGGGTTAGGGTTAGGGTTAGGGTTAGGGTTAGGGTTAGGGTTAGGGTTAGGGTTAGGGTTAGGGTTAGGGTTAGGGTTAGGGTTAGGGTTAGGGTTAGGGTTAGGGTTAGGGTTAGGGTTAGGGTTAGGGTTAGGGTTAGGGTTAGGGTTAGGGTTAGGGTTAGGGTTAGGGTTAGGGTTAGGGTTAGGGTTAGGGTTAGGGTTAGGGTTAGGGTTAGGGTTAGGGTTAGGGTTAGGGTTAGGGTTAGGGTTAGGGTTAGGGTTAGGGTTAGGGTTAGGGTTAGGGTTAGGGTTAGGGTTAGGGTTAGGGTTAGGGTTAGGGTTAGGGTTAGGGTTAGGGTTAGGGTTAGGGTTAGGGTTAGGGTTAGGGTTAGGGTTAGGGTTAGGGTTAGGGTTAGGGTTAGGGTTAGGGTTAGGGTTAGGGTTAGGGTTAGGGTTAGGGTTAGGGTTAGGGTTAGGGTTAGGGTTAGGGTTAGGGTTAGGGTTAGGGTTAGGGTTAGGGTTAGGGTTAGGGTTAGGGTTAGGGTTAGGGTTAGGGTTAGGGTTAGGGTTAGGGTTAGGGTTAGGGTTAGGGTTAGGGTTAGGGTTAGGGTTAGGGTTAGGGTTAGGGTTAGGGTTAGGGTTAGGGTTAGGGTTAGGGTTAGGGTTAGGGTTAGGGTTAGGGTTAGGGTTAGGGTTAGGGTTAGGGTTAGGGTTAGGGTTAGGGTTAGGGTTAGGGTTAGGGTTAGGGTTAGGGTTAGGGTTAGGGTTAGGGTTAGGGTTAGGGTTAGGGTTAGGGTTAGGGTTAGGGTTAGGGTTAGGGTTAGGGTTAGGGTTAGGGTTAGGGTTAGGGTTAGGGTTAGGGTTAGGGTTAGGGTTAGGGTTAGGGTTAGGGTTAGGGTTAGGGTTAGGGTTAGGGTTAGGGTTAGGGTTAGGGTTAGGGTTAGGGTTAGGGTTAGGGTTAGGGTTAGGGTTAGGGTTAGGGTTAGGGTTAGGGTTAGGGTTAGGGTTAGGGTTAGGGTTAGGGTTAGGGTTAGGGTTAGGGTTAGGGTTAGGGTTAGGGTTAGGGTTAGGGTTAGGGTTAGGGTTAGGGTTAGGGTTAGGGTTAGGGTTAGGGTTAGGGTTAGGGTTAGGGTTAGGGTTAGGGTTAGGGTTAGGGTTAGGGTTAGGGTTAGGGTTAGGGTTAGGGTTAGGGTTAGGGTTAGGGTTAGGGTTAGGGTTAGGGTTAGGGTTAGGGTTAGGGTTAGGGTTAGGGTTAGGGTTAGGGTTAGGGTTAGGGTTAGGGTTAGGGTTAGGGTTAGGGTTAGGGTTAGGGTTAGGGTTAGGGTTAGGGTTAGGGTTAGGGTTAGGGTTAGGGTTAGGGTTAGGGTTAGGGTTAGGGTTAGGGTTAGGGTTAGGGTTAGGGTTAGGGTTAGGGTTAGGGTTAGGGTTAGGGTTAGGGTTAGGGTTAGGGTTAGGGTTAGGGTTAGGGTTAGGGTTAGGGTTAGGGTTAGGGTTAGGGTTAGGGTTAGGGTTAGGGTTAGGGTTAGGGTTAGGGTTAGGGTTAGGGTTAGGGTTAGGGTTAGGGTTAGGGTTAGGGTTAGGGTTAGGGTTAGGGTTAGGGTTAGGGTTAGGGTTAGGGTTAGGGTTAGGGTTAGGGTTAGGGTTAGGGTTAGGGTTAGGGTTAGGGTTAGGGTTAGGGTTAGGGTTAGGGTTAGGGTTAGGGTTAGGGTTAGGGTTAGGGTTAGGGTTAGGGTTAGGGTTAGGGTTAGGGTTAGGGTTAGGGTTAGGGTTAGGGTTAGGGTTAGGGTTAGGGTTAGGGTTAGGGTTAGGGTTAGGGTTAGGGTTAGGGTTAGGGTTAGGGTTAGGGTTAGGGTTAGGGTTAGGGTTAGGGTTAGGGTTAGGGTTAGGGTTAGGGTTAGGGTTAGGGTTAGGGTTAGGGTTAGGGTTAGGGTTAGGGTTAGGGTTAGGGTTAGGGTTAGGGTTAGGGTTAGGGTTAGGGTTAGGGTTAGGGTTAGGGTTAGGGTTAGGGTTAGGGTTAGGGTTAGGGTTAGGGTTAGGGTTAGGGTTAGGGTTAGGGTTAGGGTTAGGGTTAGGGTTAGGGTTAGGGTTAGGGTTAGGGTTAGGGTTAGGGTTAGGGTTAGGGTTAGGGTTAGGGTTAGGGTTAGGGTTAGGGTTAGGGTTAGGGTTAGGGTTAGGGTTAGGGTTAGGGTTAGGGTTAGGGTTAGGGTTAGGGTTAGGGTTAGGGTTAGGGTTAGGGTTAGGGTTAGGGTTAGGGTTAGGGTTAGGGTTAGGGTTAGGGTTAGGGTTAGGGTTAGGGTTAGGGTTAGGGTTAGGGTTAGGGTTAGGGTTAGGGTTAGGGTTAGGGTTAGGGTTAGGGTTAGGGTTAGGGTTAGGGTTAGGGTTAGGGTTAGGGTTAGGGTTAGGGTTAGGGTTAGGGTTAGGGTTAGGGTTAGGGTTAGGGTTAGGGTTAGGGTTAGGGTTAGGGTTAGGGTTAGGGTTAGGGTTAGGGTTAGGGTTAGGGTTAGGGTTAGGGTTAGGGTTAGGGTTAGGGTTAGGGTTAGGGTTAGGGTTAGGGTTAGGGTTAGGGTTAGGGTTAGGGTTAGGGTTAGGGTTAGGGTTAGGGTTAGGGTTAGGGTTAGGGTTAGGGTTAGGGTTAGGGTTAGGGTTAGGGTTAGGGTTAGGGTTAGGGTTAGGGTTAGGGTTAGGGTTAGGGTTAGGGTTAGGGTTAGGGTTAGGGTTAGGGTTAGGGTTAGGGTTAGGGTTAGGGTTAGGGTTAGGGTTAGGGTTAGGGTTAGGGTTAGGGTTAGGGTTAGGGTTAGGGTTAGGGTTAGGGTTAGGGTTAGGGTTAGGGTTAGGGTTAGGGTTAGGGTTAGGGTTAGGGTTAGGGTTAGGGTTAGGGTTAGGGTTAGGGTTAGGGTTAGGGTTAGGGTTAGGGTTAGGGTTAGGGTTAGGGTTAGGGTTAGGGTTAGGGTTAGGGTTAGGGTTAGGGTTAGGGTTAGGGTTAGGGTTAGGGTTAGGGTTAGGGTTAGGGTTAGGGTTAGGGTTAGGGTTAGGGTTAGGGTTAGGGTTAGGGTTAGGGTTAGGGTTAGGGTTAGGGTTAGGGTTAGGGTTAGGGTTAGGGTTAGGGTTAGGGTTAGGGTTAGGGTTAGGGTTAGGGTTAGGGTTAGGGTTAGGGTTAGGGTTAGGGTTAGGGTTAGGGTTAGGGTTAGGGTTAGGGTTAGGGTTAGGGTTAGGGTTAGGGTTAGGGTTAGGGTTAGGGTTAGGGTTAGGGTTAGGGTTAGGGTTAGGGTTAGGGTTAGGGTTAGGGTTAGGGTTAGGGTTAGGGTTAGGGTTAGGGTTAGGGTTAGGGTTAGGGTTAGGGTTAGGGTTAGGGTTAGGGTTAGGGTTAGGGTTAGGGTTAGGGTTAGGGTTAGGGTTAGGGTTAGGGTTAGGGTTAGGGTTAGGGTTAGGGTTAGGGTTAGGGTTAGGGTTAGGGTTAGGGTTAGGGTTAGGGTTAGGGTTAGGGTTAGGGTTAGGGTTAGGGTTAGGGTTAGGGTTAGGGTTAGGGTTAGGGTTAGGGTTAGGGTTAGGGTTAGGGTTAGGGTTAGGGTTAGGGTTAGGGTTAGGGTTAGGGTTAGGGTTAGGGTTAGGGTTAGGGTTAGGGTTAGGGTTAGGGTTAGGGTTAGGGTTAGGGTTAGGGTTAGGGTTAGGGTTAGGGTTAGGGTTAGGGTTAGGGTTAGGGTTAGGGTTAGGGTTAGGGTTAGGGTTAGGGTTAGGGTTAGGGTTAGGGTTAGGGTTAGGGTTAGGGTTAGGGTTAGGGTTAGGGTTAGGGTTAGGGTTAGGGTTAGGGTTAGGGTTAGGGTTAGGGTTAGGGTTAGGGTTAGGGTTAGGGTTAGGGTTAGGGTTAGGGTTAGGGTTAGGGTTAGGGTTAGGGTTAGGGTTAGGGTTAGGGTTAGGGTTAGGGTTAGGGTTAGGGTTAGGGTTAGGGTTAGGGTTAGGGTTAGGGTTAGGGTTAGGGTTAGGGTTAGGGTTAGGGTTAGGGTTAGGGTTAGGGTTAGGGTTAGGGTTAGGGTTAGGGTTAGGGTTAGGGTTAGGGTTAGGGTTAGGGTTAGGGTTAGGGTTAGGGTTAGGGTTAGGGTTAGGGTTAGGGTTAGGGTTAGGGTTAGGGTTAGGGTTAGGGTTAGGGTTAGGGTTAGGGTTAGGGTTAGGGTTAGGGTTAGGGTTAGGGTTAGGGTTAGGGTTAGGGTTAGGGTTAGGGTTAGGGTTAGGGTTAGGGTTAGGGTTAGGGTTAGGGTTAGGGTTAGGGTTAGGGTTAGGGTTAGGGTTAGGGTTAGGGTTAGGGTTAGGGTTAGGGTTAGGGTTAGGGTTAGGGTTAGGGTTAGGGTTAGGGTTAGGGTTAGGGTTAGGGTTAGGGTTAGGGTTAGGGTTAGGGTTAGGGTTAGGGTTAGGGTTAGGGTTAGGTTAGGGTTAGGGTTAGGGTTAGGGTTAGGGTTAGGGTTAGGGTTAGGGTTAGGGTTAGGGTTAGGGTTAGGGTTAGGGTTAGGGTTAGGGTTAGGGTTAGGGTTAGGGTTAGGGTTAGGGTTAGGGTTAGGGTTAGGGTTAGGGTTAGGGTTAGGGTTAGGGTTAGGGTTAGGGTTAGGGTTAGGGTTAGGGTTAGGGTTAGGGTTAGGGTTAGGGTTAGGGTTAGGGTTAGGGTTAGGGTTAGGGTTAGGGTTAGGGTTAGGGTTAGGGTTAGGGTTAGGGTTAGGGTTAGGGTTAGGGTTAGGGTTAGGGTTAGGGTTAGGGTTAGGGTTAGGGTTAGGTTAGGGTTAGGGTTAGGGTTAGGGTTAGGGTTAGGGTTAGGGTTAGG
>NW_028167554.1:0-78000 GCF_963513975.1 Fringilla coelebs
CGGGAACAAGCGCTTACCTTCGGACAGCTCCGGATCCCTGTCTAATGCGTCTCTTGTCGCCTACACGGCAGGGAAAAGCTTTTCCACTCTGTCTAGGAAGGAGAAAGTGTGCCAGCACAGCAAATGCCTCCCGGACTTTCCCTGCAATTCAGCAAGTGCTTTGCAGCTTGAAATTGGAAGGAAAGCCTCAGATTTAGCAGCCAGAGCTTCAGGAGGAGCAGCAGCGAGCACAGCATCGCTTTTGCAGCAGCTCCTTCCATGTGCATGTTTTTGGGAGTGGAAAGGCTTGCAGAGTGTTCAAGTAGCTTTTTCTCTCCGCTGGAAAGCTGCACGCTCAGTGCCAGTCTTCTGCAGCTTCTTTCTTCACGTTTCAGCAGCTAGCACGCTCTCCGTGTGCAGGAGAAGCGGCTGAGGCTTCCTTGCCGGAGAAGCGGCACCTTCGCCGGCAGAGAGCATCCTGCCGGCCGCGGTGCGCTCCGGAGCGGGGGCTTGTGCCGAAAGAGGCCGGCAACAGGCGCTTACCTTCGGACAGCTCCGGATGCCCGTCTAATGCGTCTCCTGTCGCCTACACGGCAGGGAAAAGCTTTTCCACTCTGTCTAGGAAGGAGAAAGTGTGCCAGCACAGCAAATGCCTCCCGGACTTTCCCTGCAATTCAGCAAGTGCTTTGCAGCTTGAAATTGGAAGGAAAGCCTCAGATTTAGCAGCCAGAGCTTCAGGAGGAGCAGCAGCGAGCACAGCATCGCTTTTGCAGCAGCTCCTTCCATGTGCATGTTTTTGGGAGTGGAAAGGCTTGCAGAGTGTTCAAGTAGCTTTTTCTCTCCGCTGGAAAGCTGCACGCTCAGTGCCAGTCTTCTGCAGCTTCTTTCTTCACGTTTCAGCAGCTAGCACGCTCTCCGTGTGCAGGAGAAGCGGCTGAGGCTTCCTTGCCGGAGAAGCGGCACCTTCGCCGGCAGAGAGCATCCTGCCGGCCGCGGTGCGCTCCGGAGCGGGGGCTTGTGCCGAAAGAGGCCGGCAACAGGCGCTTACCTTCGGACAGCTCCGGATGCCCGTCTAATGCGTCTCTTGTCGCCTACACGGCAGGGAAAAGCTTTTCCACTCTGTCTAGGAAGGAGAAAGTGTGCCAGCACAGCAAATGCCTCCCGGACTTTCCCTGCAATTCAGCAAGTGCTTTGCAGCTTGAAATTGGAAGGAAAGCCTCAGATTTAGCAGCCAGAGCTTCAGGAGGAGCAGCAGCGAGCACAGCATCGCTTTTGCAGCAGCTCCTTCCATGTGCATGTTTTTGGGAGTGGAAAGGCTTGCAGAGTGTTCAAGTAGCTTTTTCTCTCCGCTGGAAAGCTGCACGCTCAGTGCCAGTCTTCTGCAGCTTCTTTCTTCACGTTTCAGCAGCTAGCACGCTCTCCGTGTGCAGGAGAAGCGGCTGAGGCTTCCTTGCCGGAGAAGCGGCACCTTCGCCGGCAGAGAGCATCCTGCCGGCCGCGGTGCGCTCCGGAGCGGGGGCTTGTGCCGAAAGAGGCCGGCAACAGGCGCTTACCTTCGGAAAGCTCTGGATGCCCGTCTAATGCGTCTCTTGTCGCCTACACGGCAGGGAAAAGCTTTTCCACTCTGTCTAGGAAAGAGAAAGTGTGCCAGCACAGCAAGTGCCTCCCGGACTTTCCCTGCAATTCAGCAAGTGCTTTGCAGCTTGAAATTGGAAGGAAAGCCTCAGATTTAGCAGCCAGAGCTTCAGGAGGAGCAGCAGCGAGCACAGCATCGCTTTTGCAGCAGCTCCTTCCATGTGCATGTTTTTGGGAGTGGAAAGGCTTGCAGAGTGTTCAAGTAGCTTTTTCTCTCCGCTGGAAAGCTGCACGCTCAGTGCCAGTCTTCTGCAGCTTCTTTCTTCACGTTTCAGCAGCTAGCACGCTCTCCGTGTGCAGGAGAAGCGGCTGAGGCTTCCTTGCCGGAGAAGCGGCGCCTTCGCCGGCAGAGAGCATCCTGCCGGCCGCGGTGCGCTCCGGAGCGGGGGCTTGTGCCGAAAGAGGCCGGGAACAGGCGCTTACCTTCGGACAGCTCCGGATGCCCGTCTAATGCGTCTCCTGTCGCCTACACGGCAGGGAAAAGCTTTTCCACTCTGTCTAGGAAGGAGAAAGTGTGCCAGCACAGCAAATGCCTCCCGGACTTTCCCTGCAATTCAGCAAGTGCTTTGCAGCTTGAAATTGGAAGGAAAGCCTCAGATTTAGCAGCCAGAGCTTCAGGAGGAGCAGCAGCGAGCACAGCATCGCTTTTGCAGCAGCTCCTTCCATGTGCATGTTTTTGGGAGTGGAAAGGCTTGCAGAGTGTTCAAGTAGCTTTTTCTCTCCGCTGGAAAGCTGCACGCTCAGTGACAGTCTTCTGCAGCTTCTTTCTTCACGTTTCAGCAGCTAGCACGCTCTCCGTGTGCAGGAGAAGCGGCTGAGGCTTCCTTGCCGGAGAAGCGGCACCTTCGCCGGCAGAGAGCATCCTGCCGGACGCGGTGCGCTCCGGAGCGGGGGCTTGTGCCGAAAGAGGCCGGGAACAAGCGCTTACCTTCGGACAGCTCCGGATCCCTTTCTAATGCGTCTCTTGTCGCCTACACGGCAGGGAAAAGCTTTTCCACTCTGTCTAGGAAGGAGAAAGTGTGCCAGCACAGCAAATGCCTCCCGGACTTTCCCTGCAATTCAGCAAGTGCTTTGCAGCTTGAAATTGGAAGGAAAGCCTCAGATTTAGCAGCCAGAGCTTCAGGAGGAGCAGCAGCGAGCACAGCATCGCTTTTGCAGCAGCTCCTTCCATGTGCATGTTTTTGGGAGTGGAAAGGCTTGCAGAGTGTTCAAGTAGCTTTTTCTCTCCGCTGGAAAGCTGCACGCTCAGTGCCAGTCTTCTGCAGCTTCTTTCTTCACGTTTCAGCAGCTAGCACGCTCTCCGTGTGCAGGAGAAGCGGCTGAGGCTTCCTTGCCGGAGAAGCGGCACCTTCGCCGGCAGAGAGCATCCTGCCGGCCGCGGTGCGCTCCGGAGCGGGGGCTTGTGCCGAAAGAGGCCGGCAACAGGCGCTTACCTTCGGACAGCTCCGGATGCCCGTCTAATGCGTCTCCTGTCGCCTACACGGCAGGGAAAAGCTTTTCCACTCTGTCTAGGAAGGAGAAAGTGTGCCAGCACAGCAAATGCCTCCCGGACTTTCCCTGCAATTCAGCAAGTGCTTTGCAGCTTGAAATTGGAAGGAAAGCCTCAGATTTAGCAGCCAGAGCTTCAGGAGGAGCAGCAGCGAGCACAGCATCGCTTTTGCAGCAGCTCCTTCCATGTGCATGTTTTTGGGAGTGGAAAGGCTTGCAGAGTGTTCAAGTAGCTTTTTCTCTCCGCTGGAAAGCTGCACGCTCAGTGCCAGTCTTCTGCAGCTTCTTTCTTCACGTTTCAGCAGCTAGCACGCTCTCCGTGTGCAGGAGAAGCGGCTGAGGCTTCCTTGCCGGAGAAGCGGCACCTTCGCCGGCAGAGAGCATCCTGCCGGCCGCGGTGCGCTCCAGAGCGGGGGCTTGTGCCGAAAGAGGCCGGCAACAGGCGCTTACCTTCGGACAGCTCCGGATGCCCGTCTAATGCGTCTCTTGTCGCCTACACGGCAGGGAAAAGCTTTTCCACTCTGTCTAGGAAGGAGAAAGTGTGCCAGCACAGCAAATGCCTCCCGGACTTTCCCTGCAATTCAGCAAGTGCTTTGCAGCTTGAAATTGGAAGGAAAGCCTCAGATTTAGCAGCCAGAGCTTCAGGAGGAGCAGCAGCGAGCACAGCATCGCTTTTGCAGCAGCTCCTTCCATGTGCATGTTTTTGGGAGTGGAAAGGCTTGCAGAGTGTTCAAGTAGCTTTTTCTCTCCGCTGGAAAGCTGCACGCTCAGTGCCAGTCTTCTGCAGCTTCTTTCTTCACGTTTCAGCAGCTAGCACGCTCTCCGTGTGCAGGAGAAGCGGCTGAGGCTTCCTTGCCGGAGAAGCGGCACCTTCGCCGGCAGAGAGCATCCTGCCGGCCGCGGTGCGCTCCGGAGCGGGGGCTTGTGCCGAAAGAGGCCGGGAACAGGCGCTTACCTTCGGACAGCTCCGGATGCCCGTCTAATGCGTCTCCTGTCGCCTACACGGCAGGGAAAAGCTTTTCCACTCTGTCTAGGAAGGAGAAAGTGTGCCAGCACAGCAAATGCCTCCCGGACTTTCCCTGCAATTCAGCAAGTGCTTTGCAGCTTGAAATTGGAAGGAAAGCCTCAGATTTAGCAGCCAGAGCTTCAGGAGGAGCAGCAGCGAGCACAGCATCGCTTTTGCAGCAGCTCCTTCCATGTGCATGTTTTTGGGAGTGGAAAGGCTTGCAGAGTGTTCAAGTAGCTTTTTCTCTCCGCTGGAAAGCTGCACGCTCAGTGCCAGTCTTCTGCAGCTTCTTTCTTCACGTTTCAGCAGCTAGCACGCTCTCCGTGTGCAGGAGAAGCGGCTGAGGCTTCCTTGCCGGAGAAGCGGCACCTTCGCCGGCAGAGAGCATCCTGCCGGCCGCGGTGCGCTCCGGAGCGGGGGCTTGTGCCGAAAGAGGCCGGCAACAGGCGCTTACCTTCGGACAGCTCCGGATGCCCGTCTAATGCGTCTCCTGTCGCCTACACGGCAGGGAAAAGCTTTTCCACTCTGTCTAGGAAGGAGAAAGTGTGCCAGCACAGCAAATGCCTCCCGGACTTTCCCTGCAATTCAGCAAGTGCTTTGCAGCTTGAAATTGGAAGGAAAGCCTCAGATTTAGCAGCCAGAGCTTCAGGAGGAGCAGCAGCGAGCACAGCATCGCTTTTGCAGCAGCTCCTTCCATGTGCATGTTTTTGGGAGTGGAAAGGCTTGCAGAGTGTTCAAGTAGCTTTTTCTCTCCGCTGGAAAGCTGCACGCTCAGTGCCAGTGTTCTGCAGCTTCTTTCTTCACGTTTCAGCAGCTAGCACGCTCTCCGTGTGCAGGAGAAGCGGCTGAGGCTTCCTTGCCGGAGAAGCGGCACCTTCGCCGGCAGAGAGCATCCTGCCGGCCGCGGTGCGCTCCGGAGCGGGGGCTTGTGCCGAAAGAGGCCGGCAACAGGCGCTTACCTTCGGACAGCTCCGGATCCCTGTCTAATGCGTCTCTTGTCGCCTACACGGCAGGGAAAAGCTTTTCCACTCTGTCTAGGAAGGAGAAAGTGTGCCAGCACAGCAAATGCCTCCCGGACTTTCCCTGCAATTCAGCAAGTGCTTTGCAGCTTGAAATTGGAAGGAAAGCCTCAGATTTAGCAGCCAGAGCTTCAGGAGGAGCAGCAGCGAGCACAGCATCGCTTTTGCAGCAGCTCCTTCCATGTGCATGTTTTTGGGAGTGGAAAGGCTTGCAGAGTGTTCAAGTAGCTTTTTCTCTCCGCTGGAAAGCTGCACGCTCAGTGCCAGTCTTCTGCAGCTTCTTTCTTCACGTTTCAGCAGCTAGCACGCTCTCCGTGTGCAGGAGAAGCGGCTGAGGCTTCCTTGCCGGAGAAGCGGCACCTTCGCCGGCAGAGAGCATCCTGCCGGCCGCGGTGCGCTCCGGAGCGGGGGCTTGTGCCGAAAGAGGCCGGGAACAGGCGCTTACCTTCGGACAGCTCCGGATGCCCGTCTAATGCGTCTCTTGTCGCCTACACGGCAGGGAAAAGCTTTTCCACTCTGTCTAGGAAGGAGAAAGTGTGCCAGCACAGCAAATGCCTCCCGGACTTTCCCTGCAATTCAGCAAGTGCTTTGCAGCTTGAAATTGGAAGGAAAGCCTCAGATTTAGCAGCCAGAGCTTCAGGAGGAGCAGCAGCGAGCACAGCATCGCTTTTGCAGCAGCTCCTTCCATGTGCATGTTTTTGGGAGTGGAAAGGCTTGCAGAGTGTTCAAGTAGCTTTTTCTCTCCGCTGGAAAGCTGCACGCTCAGTGCCAGTCTTCTGCAGCTTCTTTCTTCACGTTTCAGCAGCTAGCACGCTCTCCGTGTGCAGGAGAAGCGGCTGAGGCTTCCTTGCCGGAGAAGCGGCACCTTCGCCGGCAGAGAGCATCCTGCCGGCCGCGGTGCGCTCCGGAGCGGGGGCTTGTGCCGAAAGAGGCCGGCAACAGGCGCTTACCTTCGGACAGCTCCGGATGCCCGTCTAATGCGTCTCCTGTCGCCTACACGGCAGGGAAAAGCTTTTCCACTCTGTCTAGGAAGGAGAAAGTGTGCCAGCACAGCAAATGCCTCCCGGACTTTCCCTGCAATTCAGCAAGTGCTTTGCAGCTTGAAATTGGAAGGAAAGCCTCAGATTTAGCAGCCAGAGCTTCAGGAGGAGCAGCAGCGAGCACAGCATCGCTTTTGCAGCAGCTCCTTCCATGTGCATGTTTTTGGGAGTGGAAAGGCTTGCAGAGTGTTCAAGTAGCTTTTTCTCTCCGCTGGAAAGCTGCACGCTCAGTGCCAGTCTTCTGCAGCTTCTTTCTTCACGTTTCAGCAGCTAGCACGCTCTCCGTGTGCAGGAGAAGCGGCTGAGGCTTCCTTGCCGGAGAAGCGGCACCTTCGCCGGCAGAGAGCATCCTGCCGGCCGCGGTGCGCTCCGGAGCGGGGGCTTGTGCCGAAAGAGGCCGGCAACAGGCGCTTACCTTCGGACAGCTCCGGATGCCCGTCTAATGCGTCTCTTGTCGCCTACACGGCAGGGAAAAGCTTTTCCACTCTGTCTAGGAAGGAGAAAGTGTGCCAGCACAGCAAATGCCTCCCGGACTTTCCCTGCAATTCAGCAAGTGCTTTGCAGCTTGAAATTGGAAGGAAAGCCTCAGATTTAGCAGCCAGAGCTTCAGGAGGAGCAGCAGCGAGCACAGCATCGCTTTTGCAGCAGCTCCTTCCATGTGCATGTTTTTGGGAGTGGAAAGGCTTGCAGAGTGTTCAAGTAGCTTTTTCTCTCCGCTGGAAAGCTGCACGCTCAGTGCCAGTCTTCTGCAGCTTCTTTCTTCACGTTTCAGCAGCTAGCACGCTCTCCGTGTGCAGGAGAAGCGGCTGAGGCTTCCTTGCCGGAGAAGCGGCACCTTCGCCGGCAGAGAGCATCCTGCCGGCCGCGGTGCGCTCCGGAGCGGGGGCTTGTGCCGAAAGAGGCCGGCAACAGGCGCTTACCTTCGGAAAGCTCTGGATGCCCGTCTAATGCGTCTCTTGTCGCCTACACGGCAGGGAAAAGCTTTTCCACTCTGTCTAGGAAAGAGAAAGTGTGCCAGCACAGCAAGTGCCTCCCGGACTTTCCCTGCAATTCAGCAAGTGCTTTGCAGCTTGAAATTGGAAGGAAAGCCTCAGATTTAGCAGCCAGAGCTTCAGGAGGAGCAGCAGCGAGCACAGCATCGCTTTTGCAGCAGCTCCTTCCATGTGCATGTTTTTGGGAGTGGAAAGGCTTGCAGAGTGTTCAAGTAGCTTTTTCTCTCCGCTGGAAAGCTGCACGCTCAGTGCCAGTCTTCTGCAGCTTCTTTCTTCACGTTTCAGCAGCTAGCACGCTCTCCGTGTGCAGGAGAAGCGGCTGAGGCTTCCTTGCCGGAGAAGCGGCGCCTTCGCCGGCAGAGAGCATCCTGCCGGCCGCGGTGCGCTCCGGAGCGGGGGCTTGTGCCGAAAGAGGCCGGGAACAGGCGCTTACCTTCGGACAGCTCCGGATGCCCGTCTAATGCGTCTCCTGTCGCCTACACGGCAGGGAAAAGCTTTTCCACTCTGTCTAGGAAGGAGAAAGTGTGCCAGCACAGCAAATGCCTCCCGGACTTTCCCTGCAATTCAGCAAGTGCTTTGCAGCTTGAAATTGGAAGGAAAGCCTCAGATTTAGCAGCCAGAGCTTCAGGAGGAGCAGCAGCGAGCACAGCATCGCTTTTGCAGCAGCTCCTTCCATGTGCATGTTTTTGGGAGTGGAAAGGCTTGCAGAGTGTTCAAGTAGCTTTTTCTCTCCGCTGGAAAGCTGCACGCTCAGTGACAGTCTTCTGCAGCTTCTTTCTTCACGTTTCAGCAGCTAGCACGCTCTCCGTGTGCAGGAGAAGCGGCTGAGGCTTCCTTGCCGGAGAAGCGGCACCTTCGCCGGCAGAGAGCATCCTGCCGGACGCGGTGCGCTCCGGAGCGGGGGCTTGTGCCGAAAGAGGCCGGGAACAAGCGCTTACCTTCGGACAGCTCCGGATCCCTTTCTAATGCGTCTCTTGTCGCCTACACGGCAGGGAAAAGCTTTTCCACTCTGTCTAGGAAGGAGAAAGTGTGCCAGCACAGCAAATGCCTCCCGGACTTTCCCTGCAATTCAGCAAGTGCTTTGCAGCTTGAAATTGGAAGGAAAGCCTCAGATTTAGCAGCCAGAGCTTCAGGAGGAGCAGCAGCGAGCACAGCATCGCTTTTGCAGCAGCTCCTTCCATGTGCATGTTTTTGGGAGTGGAAAGGCTTGCAGAGTGTTCAAGTAGCTTTTTCTCTCCGCTGGAAAGCTGCACGCTCAGTGCCAGTCTTCTGCAGCTTCTTTCTTCACGTTTCAGCAGCTAGCACGCTCTCCGTGTGCAGGAGAAGCGGCTGAGGCTTCCTTGCCGGAGAAGCGGCACCTTCGCCGGCAGAGAGCATCCTGCCGGCCGCGGTGCGCTCCGGAGCGGGGGCTTGTGCCGAAAGAGGCCGGCAACAGGCGCTTACCTTCGGACAGCTCCGGATGCCCGTCTAATGCGTCTCCTGTCGCCTACACGGCAGGGAAAAGCTTTTCCACTCTGTCTAGGAAGGAGAAAGTGTGCCAGCACAGCAAATGCCTCCCGGACTTTCCCTGCAATTCAGCAAGTGCTTTGCAGCTTGAAATTGGAAGGAAAGCCTCAGATTTAGCAGCCAGAGCTTCAGGAGGAGCAGCAGCGAGCACAGCATCGCTTTTGCAGCAGCTCCTTCCATGTGCATGTTTTTGGGAGTGGAAAGGCTTGCAGAGTGTTCAAGTAGCTTTTTCTCTCCGCTGGAAAGCTGCACGCTCAGTGCCAGTCTTCTGCAGCTTCTTTCTTCACGTTTCAGCAGCTAGCACGCTCTCCGTGTGCAGGAGAAGCGGCTGAGGCTTCCTTGCCGGAGAAGCGGCACCTTCGCCGGCAGAGAGCATCCTGCCAGCCGCGGTGCGCTCCAGAGCGGGGGCTTGTGCCGAAAGAGGCCGGCAACAGGCGCTTACCTTCGGACAGCTCCGGATGCCCGTCTAATGCGTCTCTTGTCGCCTACACGGCAGGGAAAAGCTTTTCCACTCTGTCTAGGAAGGAGAAAGTGTGCCAGCACAGCAAATGCCTCCCGGACTTTCCCTGCAATTCAGCAAGTGCTTTGCAGCTTGAAATTGGAAGGAAAGCCTCAGATTTAGCAGCCAGAGCTTCAGGAGGAGCAGCAGCGAGCACAGCATCGCTTTTGCAGCAGCTCCTTCCATGTGCATGTTTTTGGGAGTGGAAAGGCTTGCAGAGTGTTCAAGTAGCTTTTTCTCTCCGCTGGAAAGCTGCACGCTCAGTGCCAGTCTTCTGCAGCTTCTTTCTTCACGTTTCAGCAGCTAGCACGCTCTCCGTGTGCAGGAGAAGCGGCTGAGGCTTCCTTGCCGGAGAAGCGGCACCTTCGCCGGCAGAGAGCATCCTGCCGGCCGCGGTGCGCTCCGGAGCGGGGGCTTGTGCCGAAAGAGGCCGGGAACAGGCGCTTACCTTCGGACAGCTCCGGATGCCCGTCTAATGCGTCTCCTGTCGCCTACACGGCAGGGAAAAGCTTTTCCACTCTGTCTAGGAAGGAGAAAGTGTGCCAGCACAGCAAATGCCTCCCGGACTTTCCCTGCAATTCAGCAAGTGCTTTGCAGCTTGAAATTGGAAGGAAAGCCTCAGATTTAGCAGCCAGAGCTTCAGGAGGAGCAGCAGCGAGCACAGCATCGCTTTTGCAGCAGCTCCTTCCATGTGCATGTTTTTGGGAGTGGAAAGGCTTGCAGAGTGTTCAAGTAGCTTTTTCTCTCCGCTGGAAAGCTGCACGCTCAGTGCCAGTCTTCTGCAGCTTCTTTCTTCACGTTTCAGCAGCTAGCACGCTCTCCGTGTGCAGGAGAAGCGGCTGAGGCTTCCTTGCCGGAGAAGCGGCACCTTCGCCGGCAGAGAGCATCCTGCCGGCCGCGGTGCGCTCCGGAGCGGGGGCTTGTGCCGAAAGAGGCCGGCAACAGGCGCTTACCTTCGGACAGCTCCGGATGCCCGTCTAATGCGTCTCCTGTCGCCTACACGGCAGGGAAAAGCTTTTCCACTCTGTCTAGGAAGGAGAAAGTGTGCCAGCACAGCAAATGCCTCCCGGACTTTCCCTGCAATTCAGCAAGTGCTTTGCAGCTTGAAATTGGAAGGAAAGCCTCAGATTTAGCAGCCAGAGCTTCAGGAGGAGCAGCAGCGAGCACAGCATCGCTTTTGCAGCAGCTCCTTCCATGTGCATGTTTTTGGGAGTGGAAAGGCTTGCAGAGTGTTCAAGTAGCTTTTTCTCTCCGCTGGAAAGCTGCACGCTCAGTGCCAGTGTTCTGCAGCTTCTTTCTTCACGTTTCAGCAGCTAGCACGCTCTCCGTGTGCAGGAGAAGCGGCTGAGGCTTCCTTGCCGGAGAAGCGGCACCTTCGCCGGCAGAGAGCATCCTGCCGGCCGCGGTGCGCTCCGGAGCGGGGGCTTGTGCCGAAAGAGGCCGGCAACAGGCGCTTACCTTCGGACAGCTCCGGATCCCTGTCTAATGCGTCTCTTGTCGCCTACACGGCAGGGAAAAGCTTTTCCACTCTGTCTAGGAAGGAGAAAGTGTGCCAGCACAGCAAATGCCTCCCGGACTTTCCCTGCAATTCAGCAAGTGCTTTGCAGCTTGAAATTGGAAGGAAAGCCTCAGATTTAGCAGCCAGAGCTTCAGGAGGAGCAGCAGCGAGCACAGCATCGCTTTTGCAGCAGCTCCTTCCATGTGCATGTTTTTGGGAGTGGAAAGGCTTGCAGAGTGTTCAAGTAGCTTTTTCTCTCCGCTGGAAAGCTGCACGCTCAGTGCCAGTCTTCTGCAGCTTCTTTCTTCACGTTTCAGCAGCTAGCACGCTCTCCGTGTGCAGGAGAAGCGGCTGAGGCTTCCTTGCCGGAGAAGCGGCACCTTCGCCGGCAGAGAGCATCCTGCCGGCCGCGGTGCGCTCCGGAGCGGGGGCTTGTGCCGAAAGAGGCCGGGAACAGGCGCTTACCTTCGGACAGCTCCGGATGCCCGTCTAATGCGTCTCTTGTCGCCTACACGGCAGGGAAAAGCTTTTCCACTCTGTCTAGGAAGGAGAAAGTGTGCCAGCACAGCAAATGCCTCCCGGACTTTCCCTGCAATTCAGCAAGTGCTTTGCAGCTTGAAATTGGAAGGAAAGCCTCAGATTTAGCAGCAAGAGCTTAAGGACGAGCAGCAGCGAGCACAGCATCGCTTTTGCAGCAGCTCCTTCCATGTGCATGTTTTTGGGAGTGGAAAGGCTTGCAGAGTGTTCAAGTAGCTTTTTCTCTCCGCTGGAAAGCTGCACGCTCAGTGCCAGTCTTCTGCAGCTTCTTTCTTCACGTTTCAGCAGCTAGCACGCTCTCCGTGTGCAGGAGAAGCGGCTGAGGCTTCCTTGCCGGAGAAGCGGCACCTTCGCCGGCAGAGAGCATCCTGCCGGCCGCGGTGCGCTCCGGAGCGGGGGCTTGTGCCGAAAGAGGCCGGGAACAGGCGCTTACCTTCGGACAGCTCCGGATGCCCGTCTAATGCGTCTCCTGTCGCCTACACGGCAGGGAAAAGCTTTTCCACTCTGTCTAGGAAGGAGAAAGTGTGCCAGCACAGCAAATGCCTCCCGGACTTTCCCTGCAATTCAGCAAGTGCTTTGCAGCTTGAAATTGGAAGGAAAGCCTCAGATTTAGCAGCCAGAGCTTCAGGAGGAGCAGCAGCGAGCACAGCATCGCTTTTGCAGCAGCTCCTTCCATGTGCATGTTTTTGGGAGTGGAAAGGCTTGCAGAGTGTTCAAGTAGCTTTTTCTCTCCGCTGGAAAGCTGCACGCTCAGTGCCAGTGTTCTGCAGCTTCTTTCTTCACGTTTCAGCAGCTAGCACGCTCTCCGTGTGCAGGAGAAGCGGCTGAGGCTTCCTTGCCGGAGAAGCGGCGCCTTCGCCGGCAGAGAGCATCCTGCCGGCCGCGGTGCGCTCCGGAGCGGGGGCTTGTGCCGAAAGAGGCCGGGAACAGGCGCTTACCTTCGGACAGCTCCGGATGCCCGTCTAATGCGTCTCTTGTCGCCTACACGGCAGGGAAAAGCTTTTCCACTCTGTCTAGGAAGGAGAAAGTGTGCCAGCACAGCAAATGCCTCCCGGACTTTCCCTGCAATTCAGCAAGTGCTTTGCAGCTTGAAATTGGAAGGAAAGCCTCAGATTTAGCAGCAAGAGCTTCAGGAGGAGCAGCAGCGAGCACAGCATCGCTTTTGCAGCAGCTCCTTCCATGTGCATGTTTTTGGGAGTGGAAAGGCTTGCAGAGTGTTCAAGTAGCTTTTTCTCTCCGCTGGAAAGCTGCACGCTCAGTGCCAGTCTTCTGCAGCTTCTTTCTTCACGTTTCAGCAGCTAGCACGCTCTCCGTGTGCAGGAGAAGCGGCTGAGGCTTCCTTGCCGGAGAAGCGGCACCTTCGCCGGCAGAGAGCATCCTGCCGGCCGCGGTGCGCTCCGGAGCGGGGGCTTGTGCCGAAAGAGGCCGGCAACAGGCGCTTACCTTCGGACAGCTCCGGATGCCCGTCTAATGCGTCTCCTGTCGCCTACACGGCAGGGAAAAGCTTTTCCACTCTGTCTAGGAAGGAGAAAGTGTGCCAGCACAGCAAATGCCTCCCGGACTTTCCCTGCAATTCAGCAAGTGCTTTGCAGCTTGAAATTGGAAGGAAAGCCTCAGATTTAGCAGCCAGAGCTTCAGGAGGAGCAGCAGCGAGCACAGCATCGCTTTTGCAGCAGCTCCTTCCATGTGCATGTTTTTGGGAGTGGAAAGGCTTGCAGAGTGTTCAAGTAGCTTTTTCTCTCCGCTGGAAAGCTGCACGCTCAGTGCCAGTGTTCTGCAGCTTCTTTCTTCACGTTTCAGCAGCTAGCACGCTCTCCGTGTGCAGGAGAAGCGGCTGAGGCTTCCTTGCCGGAGAAGCGGCACCTTCGCCGGCAGAGAGCATCCTGCCGGCCGCGGTGCGCTCCGGAGCGGGGGCTTGTGCCGAAAGAGGCCGGCAACAGGCGCTTACCTTCGGACAGCTCCGGATCCCGGTCTAATGCGTCTCTTGTCGCCTACACGGCAGGGAAAAGCTTTTCCACTCTGTCTAGGAAGGAGAAAGTGTGCCAGCACAGCAAATGCCTCCCGGACTTTCCCTGCAATTCAGCAAGTGCTTTGCAGCTTGAAATTGGAAGGAAAGCCTCAGATTTAGCAGCCAGAGCTTCAGGAGGAGCAGCAGCGAGCACAGCATCGCTTTTGCAGCAGCTCCTTCCATGTGCATGTTTTTGGGAGTGGAAAGGCTTGCAGAGTGTTCAAGTAGCTTTTTCTCTCCGCTGGAAAGCTGCACGCTCAGTGCCAGTCTTCTGCAGCTTCTTTCTTCACGTTTCAGCAGCTAGCACGCTCTCCGTGTGCAGGAGAAGCGGCTGAGGCTTCCTTGCCGGAGAAGCGGCACCTTCGCCGGCAGAGAGCATCCTGCCGGCCGCGGTGCGCTCCGGAGCGGGGGCTTGTGCCGAAAGAGGCCGGGAACAGGCGCTTACCTTCGGACAGCTCCGGATGCCCGTCTAATGCGTCTCTTGTCGCCTACACGGCAGGGAAAAGCTTTTCCACTCTGTCTAGGAAGGAGAAAGTGTGCCAGCACAGCAAATGCCTCCCGGACTTTCCCTGCAATTCAGCAAGTGCTTTGCAGCTTGAAATTGGAAGGAAAGCCTCAGATTTAGCAGCCAGAGCTTCAGGAGGAGCAGCAGCGAGCACAGCATCGCTTTTGCAGCAGCTCCTTCCATGTGCATGTTTTTGGGAGTGGAAAGGCTTGCAGAGTGTTCAAGTAGCTTTTTCTCTCCGCTGGAAAGCTGCACGCTCAGTGCCAGTGTTCTGCAGCTTCTTTCTTCACGTTTCAGCAGCTAGCACGCTCTCCGTGTGCAGGAGAAGCGGCTGAGGCTTCCTTGCCGGAGAAGCGGCACCTTCGCCGGCAGAGAGCATCCTGCCGGCCGCGGTGCGCTCCGGAGCGGGGGCTTGTGCCGAAAGAGGCCGGCAACAGGCGCTTACCTTCGGACAGCTCCGGATGCCCGTCTAATGCGTCTCCTGTCGCCTACACGGCAGGGAAAAGCTTTTCCACTCTGTCTAGGAAGGAGAAAGTGTGCCAGCACAGCAAATGCCTCCCGGACTTTCCCTGCAATTCAGCAAGTGCTTTGCAGCTTGAAATTGGAAGGAAAGCCTCAGATTTAGCAGCCAGAGCTTCAGGAGGAGCAGCAGCGAGCACAGCATCGCTTTTGCAGCAGCTCCTTCCATGTGCATGTTTTTGGGAGTGGAAAGGCTTGCAGAGTGTTCAAGTAGCTTTTTCTCTCCGCTGGAAAGCTGCACGCTCAGTGCCAGTCTTCTGCAGCTTCTTTCTTCACGTTTCAGCAGCTAGCACGCTCTCCGTGTGCAGGAGAAGCGGCTGAGGCTTCCTTGCCGGAGAAGCGGCACCTTCGCCGGCAGAGAGCATCCTGCCGGCCGCGGTGCGCTCCGGAGCGGGGGCTTGTGCCGAAAGAGGCCGGGAACAGGCGCTTACCTTCGGACAGCTCCGGATGCCCGTCTAATGCGTCTCTTGTCGCCTACACGGCAGGGAAAAGCTTTTCCACTCTGTCTAGGAAGGAGAAAGTGTGCCAGCACAGCAAATGCCTCCCGGACTTTCCCTGCAATTCAGCAAGTGCTTTGCAGCTTGAAATTGGAAGGAAAGCCTCAGATTTAGCAGCCAGAGCTTCAGGAGGAGCAGCAGCGAGCACAGCATCGCTTTTGCAGCAGCTCCTTCCATGTGCATGTTTTTGGGAGTGGAAAGGCTTGCAGAGTGTTCAAGTAGCTTTTTCTCTCCGCTGGAAAGCTGCACGCTCAGTGCCAGTCTTCTGCAGCTTCTTTCTTCACGTTTCAGCAGCTAGCACGCTCTCCGTGTGCAGGAGAAGCGGCTGAGGCTTCCTCGCCGGAGAAGCGGCACCTTCGCCGGCAGAGAGCATCCTGCCGGCCGCGGTGCGCTCCGGAGCGGGGGCTTGTGCCGAAAGAGGCCGGCAACAGGCGCTTACCTTCGGACAGCTCCGGATGCCCATCTAATGCGTCTCCTGTCGCCTACATGGCAGGGAAAAGCTTTTCCACTCTGTCTAGGAAGGAGAAAGTGTGCCAGCACAGCAAATGCCTCCCGGACTTTCCCTGCAATTCAGCAAGTGCTTTGCAGCTTGAAATTGGAAGGAAAGCCTCAGATTTAGCAGCCAGAGCTTCAGGAGGAGCAGCAGCGAGCACAGCATCGCTTTTGCAGCAGCTCCTTCCATGTGCATGTTTTTGGGAGTGGAAAGGCTTGCAGAGTGTTCAAGTAGCTTTTTCTCTCCGCTGGAAAGCTGCACGCTCAGTGCCAGTGTTCTGCAGCTTCTTTCTTCACGTTTCAGCAGCTAGCACGCTCTCCGTCTGCAGGAGAAGCGGCTGAGGCTTCCTTGCCGGAGAAGCGGCACCTTCGCCGGCAGAGAGCATCCTGCCGGCCGCGGTGCGCTCCGGAGCGGGGGCTTGTGCCGAAAGAGGCCGGCAACAGGCGCTTACCTTCGGACAGCTCCGGATCCCGGTCTAATGCGTCTCTTGTCGCCTACACGGCAGGGAAAAGCTTTTCCACTCTGTCTAGGAAGGAGAAAGTGTGCCAGCACAGCAAATGCCTCCCGGACTTTCCCTGCAATTCAGCAAGTGCTTTGCAGCTTGAAATTGGAAGGAAAGCCTCAGATTTAGCAGCCAGAGCTTCAGGAGGAGCAGCAGCGAGCACAGCATCGCTTTTGCAGCAGCTCCTTCCATGTGCATGTTTTTGGGAGTGGAAAGGCTTGCAGAGTGTTCAAGTAGCTTTTTCTCTCCGCTGGAAAGCTGCACGCTCAGTGCCAGTCTTCTGCAGCTTCTTTCTTCACGTTTCAGCAGCTAGCACGCTCTCCGTGTGCAGGAGAAGCGGCTGAGGCTTCCTTGCCGGAGAAGCGGCACCTTCGCCGGCAGAGAGCATCCTGCCGGCCGCGGTGCGCTCCGGAGCGGGGGCTTGTGCCGAAAGAGGCCGGCAACAGGCGCTTACCTTCGGACAGCTCCGGATGCCCGTCTAATGCGTCTCCTGTCGCCTACACGGCAGGGAAAAGCTTTTCCACTCTGTCTAGGAAGGAGAAAGTGTGCCAGCACAGCAAATGCCTCCCGGACTTTCCCTGCAATTCAGCAAGTGCTTTGCAGCTTGAAATTGGAAGGAAAGCCTCAGATTTAGCAGCCAGAGCTTCAGGAGGAGCAGCAGCGAGCACAGCATCGCTTTTGCAGCAGCTCCTTCCATGTGCATGTTTTTGGGAGTGGAAAGGCTTGCAGAGTGTTCAAGTAGCTTTTTCTCTCCGCTGGAAAGCTGTACGCTCAGTGCCAGTCTTCTGCAGCTTCTTTCTTCACGTTTCAGCAGCTAGCACGCTCTCCGTGTGCAGGAGAAGCGGCTGAGGCTTCCTTGCCGGAGAAGCGGCACCTTCGCCGGCAGAGAGCATCCTGCCGGCCGCGGTGCGCTCCGGAGCGGGGGCTTGTGCCGAAAGAGGCCGGGAACAGGCGCTTACCTTCGGACAGCTCCGGATGCCCGTCTAATGCGTCTCTTGTCGCCTACACGGCAGGGAAAAGCTTTTCCACTCTGTCTAGGAAGGAGAAAGTGTGCCAGCACAGCAAATGCCTCCCGGACTTTCCCTGCAATTCAGCAAGTGCTTTGCAGCTTGAAATTGGAAGGAAAGCCTCAGATTTAGCAGCCAGAGCTTCAGGAGGAGCAGCAGCGAGCACAGCATCGCTTTTGCAGCAGCTCCTTCCATGTGCATGTTTTTGGGAGTGGAAAGGCTTGCAGAGTGTTCAAGTAGCTTTTTCTCTCCGCTGGAAAGCTGCACGCTCAGTGCCAGTCTTCTGCAGCTTCTTTCTTCACGTTTCAGCAGCTAGCACGCTCTCCGTGTGCAGGAGAAGCGGCTGAGGCTTCCTCGCCGGAGAAGCAGCACCTTCGCCGGCAGAGAGCATCCTGCCGGCCGCGGTGCGCTCCGGAGCGGGGGCTTGTGCCGAAAGAGGCCGGCAACAGGCGCTTACCTTCGGACAGCTCCGGATCCCGGTCTAATGCGTCTCTTGTCGCCTACACGGCGGGGAAAAGCTTTTCCACTCTGTCTAGGAAGGAGAAAGTGTGCCAGCACAGCAAATGCCTCCCGGACTTTCCCTGCAATTCAGCAAGTGCTTTGCAGCTTGAAATTGGAAGGAAAGCCTCAGATTTAGCAGCCAGAGCTTCAGGAGGAGCAGCAGCGAGCACAGCATCGCTTTTGCAGCAGCTCCTTCCATGTGCATGTTTTTGGGAGTGGAAAGGCTTGCAGAGTGTTCAAGTAGCTTTTTCTCTCCGCTGGAAAGCTGCACGCTCAGTGCCAGTGTTCTGCAGCTTCTTTCTTCACGTTTCAGCAGCTAGCACGCTCTCCGTGTGCAGGAGAAGCGGCTGAGGCTTCCTTGCCGGAGAAGCGGCACCTTCGCCGGCAGAGAGCATCCTGCCGGCCGCGGTGCGCTCCGGAGCGGGGGCTTGTGCCGAAAGAGGCCGGCAACAGGCGCTTACCTTCGGACAGCTCCGGATGCCCGTCTAATGCGTCTCCTGTCGCCTACACGGCAGGGAAAAGCTTTTCCACTCTGTCTAGGAAGGAGAAAGTGTGCCAGCACAGCAAATGCCTCCCGGACTTTCCCTGCAATTCAGCAAGTGCTTTGCAGCTTGAAATTGGAAGGAAAGCCTCAGATTTAGCAGCCAGAGCTTCAGGAGGAGCAGCAGCGAGCACAGCATCGCTTTTGCAGCAGCTCCTTCCATGTGCATGTTTTTGGGAGTGGAAAGGCTTGCAGAGTGTTCAAGTAGCTTTTTCTCTCCGCTGGAAAGCTGCACGCTCAGTGCCAGTCTTCTGCAGCTTCTTTCTTCACGTTTCAGCAGCTAGCACGCTCTCCGTGTGCAGGAGAAGCGGCTGAGGCTTCCTTGCCGGAGAAGCGGCACCTTCGCCGGCAGAGAGCATCCTGCCGGCCGCGGTGCGCTCCGGAGCGGGGGCTTGTGCCGAAAGAGGCCGGCAACAGGCGCTTACCTTCGGACAGCTCCGGATGCCCGTCTAATGCGTCTCTTGTCGCCTACACGGCAGGGAAAAGCTTTTCCACTCTGTCTAGGAAGGAGAAAGTGTGCCAGCACAGCAAATGCCTCCCGGACTTTCCCTGCAATTCAGCAAGTGCTTTGCAGCTTGAAATTGGAAGGAAAGCCTCAGATTTAGCAGCCAGAGCTTCAGGAGGAGCAGCAGCGAGCACAGCATCGCTTTTGCAGCAGCTCCTTCCATGTGCATGTTTTTGGGAGTGGAAAGGCTTGCAGAGTGTTCAAGTAGCTTTTTCTCTCCGCTGGAAAGCTGCACGCTCAGTGCCAGTCTTCTGCAGCTTCTTTCTTCACGTTTCAGCAGCTAGCACGCTCTCCGTGTGCAGGAGAAGCGGCTGAGGCTTCCTTGCCGGAGAAGCGGCACCTTCGCCGGCAGAGAGCATCCTGCCGGCCGCGGTGCGCTCCGGAGCGGGGGCTTGTGCCGAAAGAGGCCGGCAACAGGCGCTTACCTTCGGACAGCGCCGGATGCCCGTCTAATGCGTCTCCTGTCGCCTACACGGCAGGGAAAAGCTTTTCCACTCTGTCTAGGAAGGAGAAAGTGTGCCAGCACAGCAAATGCCTCCCGGACTTTCCCTGCAATTCAGCAAGTGCTTTGCAGCTTGAAATTGGAAGGAAAGCCTCAGATTTAGCAGCCAGAGCTTCAGGAGGAGCAGCAGCGAGCACAGCATCGCTTTTGCAGCAGCTCCTTCCATGTGCATGTTTTTGGGAGTGGAAAGGCTTGCAGAGTGTTCAAGTAGCTTTTTCTCTCCGCTGGAAAGCTGCACGCTCAGTGCCAGTCTTCTGCAGCTTCTTTCTTCACGTTTCAGCAGCTAGCACGCTCTCCGTGTGCAGGAGAAGCGGCTGAGGCTTCCTTGCCGGAGAAGCGGCACCTTCGCCGGCAGAGAGCATCCTGCCGGCCGCGGTGCGCTCCGGAGCGGGGGCTTGTGCCGAAAGAGGCCGGCAACAGGCGCTTACCTTCGGACAGCTCCGGATGCCCGTCTAATGCGTCTCTTGTCGCCTACACGGCAGGGAAAAGCTTTTCCACTCTGTCTAGGAAGGAGAAAGTGTGCCAGCACAGCAAATGCCTCCCGGACTTTCCCTGCAATTCAGCAAGTGCTTTGCAGCTTGAAATTGGAAGGAAAGCCTCAGATTTAGCAGCCAGAGCTTCAGGAGGAGCAGCAGCGAGCACAGCATCGCTTTTGCAGCAGCTCCTTCCATGTGCATGTTTTTGGGAGTGGAAAGGCTTGCAGAGTGTTCAAGTAGCTTTTTCTCTCCGCTGGAAAGCTGCACGCTCAGTGCCAGTCTTCTGCAGCTTCTTTCTTCACGTTTCAGCAGCTAGCACGCTCTCCGTGTGCAGGAGAAGCGGCTGAGGCTTCCTTGCCGGAGAAGCGGCACCTTCGCCGGCAGAGAGCATCCTGCCGGCCGCGGTGCGCTCCGGAGCGGGGGCTTGTGCCGAAAGAGGCCGGCAACAGGCGCTTACCTTCGGACAGCTCCGGATGCCCGTCTAATGCGTCTCCTGTCGCCTACACGGCAGGGAAAAGCTTTTCCACTCTGTCTAGGAAGGAGAAAGTGTGCCAGCACAGCAAATGCCTCCCGGACTTTCCCTGCAATTCAGCAAGTGCTTTGCAGCTTGAAATTGGAAGGAAAGCCTCAGATTTAGCAGCCAGAGCTTCAGGAGGAGCAGCAGCGAGCACAGCATCGCTTTTGCAGCAGCTCCTTCCATGTGCATGTTTTTGGGAGTGGAAAGGCTTGCAGAGTGTTCAAGTAGCTTTTTCTCTCCGCTGGAAAGCTGCACGCTCAGTGCCAGTCTTCTGCAGCTTCTTTCTTCACGTTTCAGCAGCTAGCACGCTCTCCGTGTGCAGGAGAAGCGGCTGAGGCTTCCTTGCCGGAGAAGCGGCGCCTTTGCCGGCAGAGAGCATCCTGCCGGCCGCGGTGCGCTCCGGAGCGGGGGCTTGTGCCGAAAGAGGCCGGGAACAGGCGCTTACCTTCGGACAGCTCCGGATGCCCGTCTAATGCGTCTCTTGTCGCCTACACGGCAGGGAAAAGCTTTTCCACTCTGTCTAGGAAGGAGAAAGTGTGCCAGCACAGCAAATGCCTCCCGGACTTTCCCTGCAATTCAGCAAGTGCTTTGCAGCTTGAAATTGGAAGGAAAGCCTCAGATTTAGCAGCCAGAGCTTCAGGAGGAGCAGCAGCGAGCACAGCATCGCTTTTGCAGCAGCTCCTTCCATGTGCATGTTTTTGGGAGTGGAAAGGCTTGCAGAGTGTTCAAGTAGCTTTTTCTCTCCGCTGGAAAGCTGCACGCTCAGTGCCAGTCTTCTGCAGCTTCTTTCTTCACGTTTCAGCAGCTAGCACGCTCTCCGTGTGCAGGAGAAGCGGCTGAGGCTTCCTTGCCGGAGAAGCGGCGCCTTCGCCGACAGAGAGCATCCTGCCGGCCGCGGTGCGCTCCGGAGCGGGGGCTTGTGCCGAAAGAGGCCGGCAACAGGCGCTTACCTTCGGACAGCTCCGGAGCCCGTCTAATGCGTCTCTTGTCGCCTACACGGCAGGGAAAAGCTTTTCCACTCTGTCTAGGAAGGAGAAAGTGTGCCAGCACAGCAAATGCCTCCCGGACTTTCCCTGCAATTCAGCAAGTGCTTTGCAGCTTGAAATTGGAAGGAAAGCCTCAGATTTAGCAGCCAGAGCTTCAGGAGGAGCAGCAGCGAGCACAGCATCGGTTTTGCAGCAGCTCCTTCCATGTGCATGTTTTTGGGAGTGGAAAGGCTTGCAGAGTGTTCAAGTAGCTTTTTCTCTCCGCTGGAAAGCTGCACGCTCAGTGCCAGTCTTCTGCAGCTTCTTTCTTCACGTTTCAGCAGCTAGCACGCTCTCCGTGTGCAGGAGAAGCGGCTGAGGCTTCCTTGCCGGAGAAGCGGCACCTTCGCCGGCAGAGAGCATCCTGCCGGCCGCGGTGCGCTCCGGAGCGGGGGCTTGTGCCGAAAGAGGCCGGCAACAGGCGCTTACCTTCGGACAGCTCCGGATGCCCGTCTAATGCGTCTCCTGTCGCCTACACGGCAGGGAAAAGCTTTTCCACTCTGTCTAGGAAGGAGAAAGTGTGCCAGCACAGCAAATGCCTCCCGGACTTTCCCTGCAATTCAGCAAGTGCTTTGCAGCTTGAAATTGCAAGGAAAGCCTCAGATTTAGCAGCCAGAGCTTCAGGAGGAGCAGCAGCGAGCACAGCATCGCTTTTGCAGCAGCTCCTTCCATGTGCATGTTTTTGGGAGTGGAAAGGCTTGCAGAGTGTTCAAGTAGCTTTTTCTCTCCGCTGGAAAGCTGCACGCTCAGTGCCAGTCTTCTGCAGCTTCTTTCTTCACGTTTCAGCAGCTAGCACGCTCTCCGTGTGCAGGAGAAGCGGCTGAGGCTTCCTTGCCGGAGAAGCGGCACCTTCGCCGGCAGAGAGCATCCTGCCGGCCGCGGTGCGCTCCGGAGCGGGGACTTGTGCCGAAAGAGGCCGGCAACAGGCGCTTACCTTCGGACAGCTCCGGATGCCCGTCTAATGCGTCTCCTGTCGCCTACACGGCAGGGAAAAGCTTTTCCACTCTGTCTAGGAAGGAGAAAGTGTGCCAGCACAGCAAATGCCTCCCGGACTTTCCCTGCAATTCAGCAAGTGCTTTGCAGCTTGAAATTGGAAGGAAAGCCTCAGATTTAGCAGCCAGAGCTTCAGGAGGAGCAGCAGCGAGCACAGCATCGCTTTTGCAGCAGCTCCTTCCATGTGCATGTTTTTGGGAGTGGAAAGGCTTGCAGAGTGTTCAAGT
Organism: Fringilla coelebs; assembly: GCF_963513975.1. NCBI lineage: Eukaryota > Metazoa > Chordata > Aves > Passeriformes > Fringillidae > Fringilla > Fringilla coelebs. Next base: position 22,018 of record NW_028167554.1, read on the forward strand.
AGCTTTTTCTCTCCGCTGGAAAGCTGCACGCTCAGTGCCAGTCTTCTGCAGCTTCTTTCTTCACGTTTCAGCAGCTAGCACGCTCTCCGTGTGCAGGAGAAGCGGCTGAGGCTTCCTTGCCGGAGAAGCGGCACCTTCGCCGGCAGAGAGCATCCTGCCGGCCGCGGTGCGCTCCGGAGCGGGGGCTTGTGCCGAAAGAGGCCGGCAACAGGCGCTTACCTTCGGACAGCTCCGGATCCCTTTCTAATGCGTCTCCTGTCGCCTACATGGCAGGGAAAAGCTTTTCCACTCTGTCTAGGAAGGAGAAAGTGTGCCAGCACAGCAAATGCCTCCCGGACTTTCCCTGCAATTCAGCAAGTGCTTTGCAGCTTGAAATTGCAAGGAAAGCCTCAGATTTAGCAGCCAGAGCTTCAGGAGGAGCAGCAGCGAGCACAGCATCGCTTTTGCAGCAGCTCCTTCCATGTGCATGTTTTTGGGAGTGGAAAGGCTTGCAGAGTGTTCAAGTAGCTTTTTCTCTCCGCTGGAAAGCTGCACGCTCAGTGCCAGTGTTCTGCAGCTTCTTTCTTCACGTTTCAGCAGCTAGCACGCTCTCCGTGTGCAGGAGAAGCGGCTGAGGCTTCCTTGCCGGAGAAGCGGCACCTTTGCCGGCAGAGAGCATCCTGCCGGCCGCGGTGCGCTCCGGAGCGGGGGCTTGTGCCGAAAGAGGCCGGCAACAGGCGCTTACCTTCGGACAGCTCCGGATGCCCGTCTAATGCGTCTCTTGTCGCCTACACGGCAGGGAAAAGCTTTTCCACTCTGTCTAGGAAGGAGAAAGTGTGCCAGCACAGCAAATGCCTCCCGGACTTTCCCTGCAATTCAGCAAGTGCTTTGCAGCTTGAAATTGGAAGGAAAGCCTCAGATTTAGCAGCCAGAGCTTCAGGAGGAGCAGCAGCGAGCACAGCATCGCTTTTGCAGCAGCTCCTTCCATGTGCATGTTTTTGGGAGTGGAAAGGCTTGCAGAGTGTTCAAGTAGCTTTTTCTCTCCGCTGGAAAGCTGCACGCTCAGTGCCAGTGTTCTGCAGCTTCTTTCTTCACGTTTCAGCAGCTAGCACGCTCTCCGTGTGCAGGAGAAGCGGCTGAGGCTTCCTTGCCGGAGAAGCGGCACCTTTGCCGGCAGAGAGCATCCTGCCGGCCGCGGTGCGCTCCGGAGCGGGGGCTTGTGCCGAAAGAGGCCGGGAACAGGCGCTTACCTTCGGACAGCTCCGGATGCCCGTCTAATGCGTCTCTTGTCGCCTACACGGCAGGGAAAAGCTTTTCCACTCTGTCTAGGAAGGAGAAAGTGTGCCAGCACAGCAAATGCCTCCCGGACTTTCCCTGCAATTCAGCAAGTGCTTTGCAGCTTGAAATTGGAAGGAAAGCCTCAGATTTAGCAGCCAGAGCTTCAGGAGGAGCAGCAGCGAGCACAGCATCGCTTTTGCAGCAGCTCCTTCCATGTGCATGTTTTTGGGAGTGGAAAGGCTTGCAGAGTGTTCAAGTAGCTTTTTCTCTCCGCTGGAAAGCTGCACGCTCAGTGCCAGTCTTCTGCAGCTTCTTTCTTCACGTTTCAGCAGCTAGCACGCTCTCCGTGTGCAGGAGAAGCGGCTGAGGCTTCCTTGCCGGAGAAGCGGCGCCTTCGCCGACAGAGAGCATCCTGCCGGCCGCGGTGCGCTCCGGAGCGGGGGCTTGTGCCGAAAGAGGCCGGCAACAGGCGCTTACCTTCGGACAGCTCCGGAGCCCGTCTAATGCGTCTCTTGTCGCCTACACGGCAGGGAAAAGCTTTTCCACTCTGTCTAGGAAGGAGAAAGTGTGCCAGCACAGCAAATGCCTCCCGGACTTTCCCTGCAATTCAGCAAGTGCTTTGCAGCTTGAAATTGGAAGGAAAGCCTCAGATTTAGCAGCCAGAGCTTCAGGAGGAGCAGCAGCGAGCACAGCATCGCTTTTGCAGCAGCTCCTTCCATGTGCATGTTTTTGGGAGTGGAAAGGCTTGCAGAGTGTTCAAGTAGCTTTTTCTCTCCGCTGGAAAGCTGCACGCTCAGTGCCAGTCTTCTGCAGCTTCTTTCTTCACGTTTCAGCAGCTAGCACGCTCTCCGTGTGCAGGAGAAGCGGCTGAGGCTTCCTTGCCGGAGAAGCGGCACCTTCGCCGGCAGAGAGCATCCTGCCGGCCGCGGTGCGCTCCGGAGCGGGGGCTTGTGCCGAAAGAGGCCGGCAACAGGCGCTTACCTTCGGACAGCTGCGGATGCCCGTCTAATGCATCTCCTGTAACCTACACGGCAGGGAAAAGCTTTTCCACTCTGTCTAGGAAGGAGAAAGTGTGCCAGCACAGCAAATGCCTCCCGGACTTTCCCTGCAATTCAGCAAGTGCTTTGCAGCTTGAAATTGGAAGGAAAGCCTCAGATTTAGCAGCCAGAGCTTCAGGAGGAGCAGCAGCGAGCACAGCATCGCTTTTGCAGCAGCTCCTTCCATGTGCATGTTTTTGGGAGTGGAAAGGCTTGCAGAGTGTTCAAGTAGCTTTTTCTCTCCGCTGGAAAGCTGCACGCTCAGTGCCAGTCTTCTGCAGCTTCTTTCTTCACGTTTCAGCAGCTAGCACGCTCTCCGTGTGCAGGAGAAGCGGCTGAGGCTTCCTTGCCGGAGAAGCGGCACCTTCGCCGGCAGAGAGCATCCTGCCGGACGCGGTGCGCTCCGGAGCGGGGGCTTGTGCCGAAAGAGGCCGGCAACAGGCGCTTACCTTCGGACAGCTCCGGATGCCCGTCTAATGCGTCTCCTGTCGCCTACACGGCAGGGAAAAGCTTTTCCACTCTGTCTAGGAAGGAGAAAGTGTGCCAGCACAGCAAATGCCTCCCGGACTTTCCCTGCAATTCAGCAAGTGCTTTGCAGCTTGAAATTGGAAGGAAAGCCTCAGATTTAGCAGCCAGAGCTTCAGGAGGAGCAGCAGCGAGCACAGCATCGCTTTTGCAGCAGCTCCTTCCATGTGCATGTTTTTGGGAGTGGAAAGGCTTGCAGAGTGTTCAAGTAGCTTTTTCTCTCCGCTGGAAAGCTGCACGCTCAGTGCCAGTCTTCTGCAGCTTCTTTCTTCACGTTTCAGCAGCTAGCACGCTCTCCGTGTGCAGGAGAAGCGGCTGAGGCTTCCTTGCCGGAGAAGCGGCGCCTTCGCCGGCAGAGAGCATCCTGCCGGCCGCGGTGCGCTCCGGAGCGGGGGCTTGTGCCGAAAGAGGCCGGGAACAAGCGCTTACCTTCGGACAGCTCCGGATCCCTTTCTAATGCGTCTCTTGTCGCCTACACGGCAGGGAAAAGCTTTTCCACTCTGTCTAGGAAGGAGAAAGTGTGCCAGCACAGCAAATGCCTCCCGGACTTTCCCTGCAATTCAGCAAGTGCTTTGCAGCTTGAAATTGCAAGGAAAGCCTCAGATTTAGCAGCCAGAGCTTCAGGAGGAGCAGCAGCGAGCACAGCATCGCTTTTGCAGCAGCTCCTTCCATGTGCATGTTTTTGGGAGTGGAAAGGCTTGCAGAGTGTTCAAGTAGCTTTTTCTCTCCGCTGGAAAGCTGCACGCTCAGTGCCAGTCTTCTGCAGCTTCTTTCTTCACGTTTCAGCAGCTAGCACGCTCTCCGTGTGCAGGAGAAGCGGCTGAGGCTTCCTTGCCGGAGAAGCGGCACCTTCGCCGGCAGAGAGCATCCTGCCGGCCGCGGTGCGCTCCGGAGCGGGGGCTTGTGCCGAAAGAGGCCGGCAACAGGCGCTTACCTTCGGACAGCTCCGGATGCCCGTCTAATGCGTCTCCTGTCGCCTACACGGCAGGGAAAAGCTTTTCCACTCTGTCTAGGAAGGAGAAAGTGTGCCAGCACAGCAAATGCCTCCCGGACTTTCCCTGCAATTCAGCAAGTGCTTTGCAGCTTGAAATTGGAAGGAAAGCCTCAGATTTAGCAGCCAGAGCTTCAGGAGGAGCAGCAGCGAGCACAGCATCGCTTTTGCAGCAGCTCCTTCCATGTGCATGTTTTTGGGAGTGGAAAGGCTTGCAGAGTGTTCAAGTAGCTTTTTCTCTCCGCTGGAAAGCTGCACGCTCAGTGCCAGTCTTCTGCAGCTTCTTTCTTCACGTTTCAGCAGCTAGCACGCTCTCCGTGTGCAGGAGAAGCGGCTGAGGCTTCCTTGCCGGAGAAGCGGCACCTTCGCCGGCAGAGAGCATCCTGCCGGCCGCGGTGCGCTCCGGAGCGGGGGCTTGTGCCGAAAGAGGCCGGCAACAGGCGCTTACCTTCGGACAGCTCCGGATGCCCGTCTAATGCGTCTCCTGTCGCCTACACGGCAGGGAAAAGCTTTTCCACTCTGTCTAGGAAGGAGAAAGTGTGCCAGCACAGCAAATGCCTCCCGGACTTTCCCTGCAATTCAGCAAGTGCTTTGCAGCTTGAAATTGGAAGGAAAGCCTCAGATTTAGCAGCCAGAGCTTCAGGAGGAGCAGCAGCGAGCACAGCATCGCTTTTGCAGCAGCTCCTTCCATGTGCATGTTTTTGGGAGTGGAAAGGCTTGCAGAGTGTTCAAGTAGCTTTTTCTCTCCGCTGGAAAGCTGCACGCTCAGTGCCAGTCTTCTGCAGCTTCTTTCTTCACGTTTCAGCAGCTAGCACGCTCTCCGTGTGCAGGAGAAGCGGCTGAGGCTTCCTTGCCGGAGAAGCGGCACCTTCGCCGGCAGAGAGCATCCTGCCGGCCGCGGTGCGCTCCGGAGCGGGGGCTTGTGCCGAAAGAGGCCGGCAACAGGCGCTTACCTTCGGACAGCTCCGGATGCCCGTCTAATGCGTCTCCTGTCGCCTACACGGCAGGGAAAAGCTTTTCCACTCTGTCTAGGAAGGAGAAAGTGTGCCAGCACAGCAAATGCCTCCCGGACTTTCCCTGCAATTCAGCAAGTGCTTTGCAGCTTGAAATTGGAAGGAAAGCCTCAGATTTAGCAGCCAGAGCTTCAGGAGGAGCAGCAGCGAGCACAGCATCGCTTTTGCAGCAGCTCCTTCCATGTGCATGTTTTTGGGAGTGGAAAGGCTTGCAGAGTGTTCAAGTAGCTTTTTCTCTCCGCTGGAAAGCTGCACGCTCAGTGCCAGTGTTCTGCAGCTTCTTTCTTCACGTTTCAGCAGCTAGCACGCTCTCCGTGTGCAGGAGAAGCGGCTGAGGCTTCCTTGCCGGAGAAGCGGCGCCTTTGCCGGCAGAGAGCATCCTGCCGGCCGCGGTGCGCTCCGGAGCGGGGGCTTGTGCCGAAAGAGGCCGGGAACAGGCGCTTACCTTCGGACAGCTCCGGATGCCCGTCTAATGCGTCTCTTGTCGCCTACACGGCAGGGAAAAGCTTTTCCACTCTGTCTAGGAAGGAGAAAGTGTGCCAGCACAGCAAATGCCTCCCGGACTTTCCCTGCAATTCAGCAAGTGCTTTGCAGCTTGAAATTGGAAGGAAAGCCTCAGATTTAGCAGCCAGAGCTTCAGGAGGAGCAGCAGCGAGCACAGCATCGCTTTTGCAGCAGCTCCTTCCATGTGCATGTTTTTGGGAGTGGAAAGGCTTGCAGAGTGTTCAAGTAGCTTTTTCTCTCCGCTGGAAAGCTGCACGCTCAGTGCCAGTCTTCTGCAGCTTCTTTCTTCACGTTTCAGCAGCTAGCACGCTCTCCGTGTGCAGGAGAAGCGGCTGAGGCTTCCTTGCCGGAGAAGCGGCGCCTTCGCCGGCAGAGAGCATCCTGCCGGCCGCGGTGCGCTCCGGAGCGGGGGCTTGTGCCGAAAGAGGCCGGGAACAAGCGCTTACCTTCGGACAGCTCCGGATCCCTTTCTAATGCGTCTCTTGTCGCCTACACGGCAGGGAAAAGCTTTTCCACTCTGTCTAGGAAGGAGAAAGTGTGCCAGCACAGCAAATGCCTCCCGGACTTTCCCTGCAATTCAGCAAGTGCTTTGCAGCTTGAAATTGGAAGGAAAGCCTCAGATTTAGCAGCCAGAGCTTCAGGAGGAGCAGCAGCGAGCACAGCATCGCTTTTGCAGCAGCTCCTTCCATGTGCATGTTTTTGGGAGTGGAAAGGCTTGCAGAGTGTTCAAGTAGCTTTTTCTCTCCGCTGGAAAGCTGCACGCTCAGTGCCAGTCTTCTGCAGCTTCTTTCTTCACGTTTCAGCAGCTAGCACGCTCTCCGTGTGCAGGAGAAGCGGCTGAGGCTTCCTTGCCGGAGAAGCGGCACCTTCGCCGGCAGAGAGCATCCTGCCGGCCGCGGTGCGCTCCGGAGCGGGGGCTTGTGCCGAAAGAGGCCGGCAACAGGCGCTTACCTTCGGACAGCTCCGGATGCCCGTCTAATGCGTCTCCTGTCGCCTACACGGCAGGGAAAAGCTTTTCCACTCTGTCTAGGAAGGAGAAAGTGTGCCAGCACAGCAAATGCCTCCCGGACTTTCCCTGCAATTCAGCAAGTGCTTTGCAGCTTGAAATTGGAAGGAAAGCCTCAGATTTAGCAGCCAGAGCTTCAGGAGGAGCAGCAGCGAGCACAGCATCGCTTTTGCAGCAGCTCCTTCCATGTGCATGTTTTTGGGAGTGGAAAGGCTTGCAGAGTGTTCAAGTAGCTTTTTCTCTCCGCTGGAAAGCTGCACGCTCAGTGCCAGTCTTCTGCAGCTTCTTTCTTCACGTTTCAGCAGCTAGCACGCTCTCCGTGTGCAGGAGAAGCGGCTGAGGCTTCCTTGCCGGAGAAGCGGCGCCTTTGCCGGCAGAGAGCATCCTGCCGGCCGCGGTGCGCTCCGGAGCGGGGGCTTGTGCCGAAAGAGGCCGGGAACAGGCGCTTACCTTCGGACAGCTCCGGATGCCCGTCTAATGCGTCTCTTGTCGCCTACACGGCAGGGAAAAGCTTTTCCACTCTGTCTAGGAAGGAGAAAGTGTGCCAGCACAGCAAATGCCTCCCGGACTTTCCCTGCAATTCAGCAAGTGCTTTGCAGCTTGAAATTGGAAGGAAAGCCTCAGATTTAGCAGCCAGAGCTTCAGGAGGAGCAGCAGCGAGCACAGCATCGCTTTTGCAGCAGCTCCTTCCATGTGCATGTTTTTGGGAGTGGAAAGGCTTGCAGAGTGTTCAAGTAGCTTTTTCTCTCCGCTGGAAAGCTGCACGCTGAGTGCCAGTGTTCTGCAGCTTCTTTCTTCACGTTTCAGCAGCTAGCACGCTCTCCGTGTGCAGGAGAAGCGGCTGAGGCTTCCTTGCCGGAGAAGCGGCGCCTTCGCCGACAGAGAGCATCCTGCCGGCCGCGGTGCGCTCCGGAGCGGGGGCTTGTGCCGAAAGAGGCCGGGAACAGGCGCTTACCTTCGGACAGCTCCGGAGCCCGTCTAATGCGTCTCTTGTCGCCTACACGGCAGGGAAAAGCTTTTCCACTCTGTCTAGGAAGGAGAAAGTGTGCCAGCACAGCAAATGCCTCCCGGACTTTCCCTGCAATTCAGCAAGTGCTTTGCAGCTTGAAATTGGAAGGAAAGCCTCAGATTTAGCAGCCAGAGCTTCAGGAGGAGCAGCAGCGAGCACAGCATCGCTTTTGCAGCAGCTCCTTCCATGTGCATGTTTTTGGGAGTGGAAAGGCTTGCAGAGTGTTCAAGTAGCTTTTTCTCTCCGCTGGAAAGCTGCACGCTCAGTGCCAGTCTTCTGCAGCTTCTTTCTTCACGTTTCAGCAGCTAGCACGCTCTCCGTGTGCAGGAGAAGCGGCTGAGGCTTCCTCGCCGGAGAAGCGGCACCTTCGCCGGCAGAGAGCATCCTGCCGGCCGCGGTGCGCTCCGGAGCGGGGGCTTGTGCCGAAAGAGGCCGGGAACAGGCGCTTACCTTCGGACAGCTCCGGATGCCCGTCTAATGCATCTCCTGTAACCTACACGGCAGGGAAAAGCTTTTCCACTCTGTCTAGGAAGGAGAAAGTGTGCCAGCACAGCAAATGCCTCCCGGACTTTCCCTGCAATTCAGCAAGTGCTTTGCAGCTTGAAATTGGAAGGAAAGCCTCAGATTTAGCAGCCAGAGCTTCAGGAGGAGCAGCAGCGAGCACAGCATCGCTTTTGCAGCAGCTCCTTCCATGTGCATGTTTTTGGGAGTGGAAAGGCTTGCAGAGTGTTCAAGTAGCTTTTTCTCTCCGCTGGAAAGCTGCACGCTCAGTGCCAGTCTTCTGCAGCTTCTTTCTTCACGTTTCAGCAGCTAGCACGCTCTCCGTGTGCAGGAGAAGCGGCTGAGGCTTCCTTGCCGGAGAAGCGGCACCTTCGCCGGCAGAGAGCATCCTGCCGGCCGCGGTGCGCTCCGGAGCGGGGGCTTGTGCCGAAAGAGGCCGGCAACAGGCGCTTACCTTCGGACAGCTCCGGATGCCCGTCTAATGCGTCTCCTGTCGCCTACACGGCAGGGAAAAGCTTTTCCACTCTGTCTAGGAAGGAGAAAGTGTGCCAGCACAGCAAATGCCTCCCGGACTTTCCCTGCAATTCAGCAAGTGCTTTGCAGCTTGAAATTGGAAGGAAAGCCTCAGATTTAGCAGCCAGAGCTTCAGGAGGAGCAGCAGCGAGCACAGCATCGCTTTTGCAGCAGCTCCTTCCATGTGCATGTTTTTGGGAGTGGAAAGGCTTGCAGAGTGTTCAAGTAGCTTTTTCTCTCCGCTGGAAAGCTGCACGCTCAGTGCCAGTCTTCTGCAGCTTCTTTCTTCACGTTTCAGCAGCTAGCACGCTCTCCGTGTGCAGGAGAAGCGGCTGAGGCTTCCTTGCCGGAGAAGCGGCGCCTTTGCCGGCAGAGAGCATCCTGCCGGCCGCGGTGCGCTCCGGAGCGGGGGCTTGTGCCGAAAGAGGCCGGGAACAGGCGCTTACCTTCGGACAGCTCCGGATGCCCGTCTAATGCGTCTCTTGTCGCCTACACGGCAGGGAAAAGCTTTTCCACTCTGTCTAGGAAGGAGAAAGTGTGCCAGCACAGCAAATGCCTCCCGGACTTTCCCTGCAATTCAGCAAGTGCTTTGCAGCTTGAAATTGGAAGGAAAGCCTCAGATTTAGCAGCCAGAGCTTCAGGAGGAGCAGCAGCGAGCACAGCATCGCTTTTGCAGCAGCTCCTTCCATGTGCATGTTTTTGGGAGTGGAAAGGCTTGCAGAGTGTTCAAGTAGCTTTTTCTCTCCGCTGGAAAGCTGCACGCTCAGTGCCAGTCTTCTGCAGCTTCTTTCTTCACGTTTCAGCAGCTAGCACGCTCTCCGTGTGCAGGAGAAGCGGCTGAGGCTTCCTTGCCGGAGAAGCGGCGCCTTCGCCGACAGAGAGCATCCTGCCGGCCGCGGTGCGCTCCGGAGCGGGGGCTTGTGCCGAAAGAGGCCGGGAACAGGCGCTTACCTTCGGACAGCTCCGGATGCCCGTCTAATGCGTCTCTTGTCGCCTACACGGCAGGGAAAAGCTTTTCCACTCTGTCTAGGAAGGAGAAAGTGTGCCAGCACAGCAAATGCCTCCCGGACTTTCCCTGCAATTCAGCAAGTGCTTTGCAGCTTGAAATTGGAAGGAAAGCCTCAGATTTAGCAGCCAGAGCTTCAGGAGGAGCAGCAGCGAGCACAGCATCGCTTTTGCAGCAGCTCCTTCCATGTGCATGTTTTTGGGAGTGGAAAGGCTTGCAGAGTGTTCAAGTAGCTTTTTCTCTCCGCTGGAAAGCTGCACGCTCAGTGCCAGTCTTCTGCAGCTTCTTTCTTCACGTTTCAGCAGCTAGCACGCTCTCCGTGTGCAGGAGAAGCGGCTGAGGCTTCCTCGCCGGAGAAGCGGCACCTTCGCCGGCAGAGAGCATCCTGCCGGCCGCGGTGCGCTCCGGAGCGGGGGCTTGTGCCGAAAGAGGCCGGCAACAGGCGCTTACCTTCGGACAGCTCCGGATGCCCGTCTAATACATCTCCTGTAACCTACACGGCAGGGAAAAGCTTTTCCACTCTGTCTAGGAAGGAGAAAGTGTGCCAGCACAGCAAATGCCTCCCGGACTTTCCCTGCAATTCAGCAAGTGCTTTGCAGCTTGAAATTGGAAGGAAAGCCTCAGATTTAGCAGCCAGAGCTTCAGGAGGAGCAGCAGCGAGCACAGCATCGCTTTTGCAGCAGCTCCTTCCATGTGCATGTTTTTGGGAGTGGAAAGGCTTGCAGAGTGTTCAAGTAGCTTTTTCTCTCCGCTGGAAAGCTGCACGCTCAGTGCCAGTCTTCTGCAGCTTCTTTCTTCACGTTTCAGCAGCTAGCACGCTCTCCGTGTGCAGGAGAAGCGGCTGAGGCTTCCTTGCCGGAGAAGCGGCACCTTCGCCGGCAGAGAGCATCCTGCCGGCTGCGGTGCGCTCCGGAGCGGGGGCTTGTGCCGAAAGAGGCCGGCAACAGGCGCTTACCTTCGGACAGCTCCGGATGCCCGTCTAATGCGTCTCCTGTCGCCTACACGGCAGGGAAAAGCTTTTCCACTCTGTCTAGGAAGGAGAAAGTGTGCCAGCACAGCAAATGCCTCCCGGACTTTCCCTGCAATTCAGCAAGTGCTTTGCAGCTTGAAATTGGAAGGAAAGCCTCAGATTTAGCAGCCAGAGCTTCAGGAGGAGCAGCAGCGAGCACAGCATCGCTTTTGCAGCAGCTCCTTCCATGTGCATGTTTTTGGGAGTGGAAAGGCTTGCAGAGTGTTCAAGTAGCTTTTTCTCTCCGCTGGAAAGCTGCACGCTCAGTGCCAGTCTTCTGCAGCTTCTTTCTTCACGTTTCAGCAGCTAGCACGCTCTCCGTGTGCAGGAGAAGCGGCTGAGGCTTCCTTGCCGGAGAAGCGGCACCTTCGCCGGCAGAGAGCATCCTGCCGGCCGCGGTGCGCTCCGGAGCGGGGGCTTGTGCCGAAAGAGGCCGGCAACAGGCGCTTACCTTCGGACAGCTCCGGATGCCCGTCTAATGCGTCTCCTGTCGCCTACACGGCAGGGAAAAGCTTTTCCACTCTGTCTAGGAAGGAGAAAGTGTGCCAGCACAGCAAATGCCTCCCGGACTTTCCCTGCAATTCAGCAAGTGCTTTGCAGCTTGAAATTGGAAGGAAAGCCTCAGATTTAGCAGCCAGAGCTTCAGGAGGAGCAGCAGCGAGCACAGCATCGCTTTTGCAGCAGCTCCTTCCATGTGCATGTTTTTGGGAGTGGAAAGGCTTGCAGAGTGTTCAAGTAGCTTTTTCTCTCCGCTGGAAAGCTGCACGCTCAGTGCCAGTCTTCTGCAGCTTCTTTCTTCACGTTTCAGCAGCTAGCACGCTCTCCGTGTGCAGGAGAAGCGGCTGAGGCTTCCTTGCCGGAGAAGCGGCACCTTCGCCGGCAGAGAGCATCCTGCCGGCCGCGGTGCGCTCCGGAGCGGGGGCTTGTGCCGAAAGAGGCCGGCAACAGGCGCTTACCTTCGGACAGCTCCGGATGCCCGTCTAATGCGTCTCCTGTCGCCTACACGGCAGGGAAAAGCTTTTCCACTCTGTCTAGGAAGGAGAAAGTGTGCCAGCACAGCAAATGCCTCCCGGACTTTCCCTGCAATTCAGCAAGTGCTTTGCAGCTTGAAATTGGAAGGAAAGCCTCAGATTTAGCAGCCAGAGCTTCAGGAGGAGCAGCAGCGAGCACAGCATCGCTTTTGCAGCAGCTCCTTCCATGTGCATGTTTTTGGGAGTGGAAAGGCTTGCAGAGTGTTCAAGTAGCTTTTTCTCTCCGCTGGAAAGCTGCACGCTCAGTGCCAGTCTTCTGCAGCTTCTTTCTTCACGTTTCAGCAGCTAGCACGCTCTCCGTGTGCAGGAGAAGCGGCTGAGGCTTCCTTGCCGGAGAAGCGGCGCCTTTGCCGGCAGAGAGCATCCTGCCGGCCGCGGTGCGCTCCGGAGCGGGGGCTTGTGCCGAAAGAGGCCGGGAACAGGCGCTTACCTTCGGACAGCTCCGGATGCCCGTCTAATGCGTCTCTTGTCGCCTACACGGCAGGGAAAAGCTTTTCCACTCTGTCTAGGAAGGAGAAAGTGTGCCAGCACAGCAAATGCCTCCCGGACTTTCCCTGCAATTCAGCAAGTGCTTTGCAGCTTGAAATTGGAAGGAAAGCCTCAGATTTAGCAGCCAGAGCTTCAGGAGGAGCAGCAGCGAGCACAGCATCGCTTTTGCAGCAGCTCCTTCCATGTGCATGTTTTTGGGAGTGGAAAGGCTTGCAGAGTGTTCAAGTAGCTTTTTCTCTCCGCTGGAAAGCTGCACGCTCAGTGCCAGTCTTCTGCAGCTTCTTTCTTCACGTTTCAGCAGCTAGCACGCTCTCCGTGTGCAGGAGAAGCGGCTGAGGCTTCCTTGCCGGAGAAGCGGCGCCTTCGCCGACAGAGAGCATCCTGCCGGCCGCGGTGCGCTCCGGAGCGGGGGCTTGTGCCGAAAGAGGCCGGGAACAGGCGCTTACCTTCGGACAGCTCCGGATGCCCGTCTAATGCGTCTCTTGTCGCCTACACGGCAGGGAAAAGCTTTTCCACTCTGTCTAGGAAGGAGAAAGTGTGCCAGCACAGCAAATGCCTCCCGGACTTTCCCTGCAATTCAGCAAGTGCTTTGCAGCTTGAAATTGGAAGGAAAGCCTCAGATTTAGCAGCCAGAGCTTCAGGAGGAGCAGCAGCGAGCACAGCATCGCTTTTGCAGCAGCTCCTTCCATGTGCATGTTTTTGGGAGTGGAAAGGCTTGCAGAGTGTTCAAGTAGCTTTTTCTCTCCGCTGGAAAGCTGCACGCTCAGTGCCAGTCTTCTGCAGCTTCTTTCTTCACGTTTCAGCAGCTAGCACGCTCTCCGTGTGCAGGAGAAGCGGCTGAGGCTTCCTCGCCGGAGAAGCGGCACCTTCGCCGGCAGAGAGCATCCTGCCGGCCGCGGTGCGCTCCGGAGCGGGGGCTTGTGCCGAAAGAGGCCGGCAACAGGCGCTTACCTTCGGACAGCTCCGGATGCCCGTCTAATACATCTCCTGTAACCTACACGGCAGGGAAAAGCTTTTCCACTCTGTCTAGGAAGGAGAAAGTGTGCCAGCACAGCAAATGCCTCCCGGACTTTCCCTGCAATTCAGCAAGTGCTTTGCAGCTTGAAATTGGAAGGAAAGCCTCAGATTTAGCAGCCAGAGCTTCAGGAGGAGCAGCAGCGAGCACAGCATCGCTTTTGCAGCAGCTCCTTCCATGTGCATGTTTTTGGGAGTGGAAAGGCTTGCAGAGTGTTCAAGTAGCTTTTTCTCTCCGCTGGAAAGCTGCACGCTCAGTGCCAGTCTTCTGCAGCTTCTTTCTTCACGTTTCAGCAGCTAGCACGCTCTCCGTGTGCAGGAGAAGCGGCTGAGGCTTCCTTGCCGGAGAAGCGGCACCTTCGCCGGCAGAGAGCATCCTGCCGGCCGCGGTGCGCTCCGGAGCGGGGGCTTGTGCCGAAAGAGGCCGGCAACAGGCGCTTACCTTCGGACAGCTCCGGATGCCCGTCTAATGCGTCTCCTGTCGCCTACACGGCAGGGAAAAGCTTTTCCACTCTGTCTAGGAAGGAGAAAGTGTGCCAGCACAGCAAATGCCTCCCGGACTTTCCCTGCAATTCAGCAAGTGCTTTGCAGCTTGAAATTGGAAGGAAAGCCTCAGATTTAGCAGCCAGAGCTTCAGGAGGAGCAGCAGCGAGCACAGCATCGCTTTTGCAGCAGCTCCTTCCATGTGCATGTTTTTGGGAGTGGAAAGGCTTGCAGAGTGTTCAAGTAGCTTTTTCTCTCCGCTGGAAAGCTGCACGCTCAGTGCCAGTCTTCTGCAGCTTCTTTCTTCACGTTTCAGCAGCTAGCACGCTCTCCGTGTGCAGGAGAAGCGGCTGAGGCTTCCTTGCCGGAGAAGCGGCACCTTCGCCGGCAGAGAGCATCCTGCCGGCCGCGGTGCGCTCCGGAGCGGGGGCTTGTGCCGAAAGAGGCCGGCAACAGGCGCTTACCTTCGGACAGCTCCGGATGCCCGTCTAATGCGTCTCCTGTCGCCTACACGGCAGGGAAAAGCTTTTCCACTCTGTCTAGGAAGGAGAAAGTGTGCCAGCACAGCAAATGCCTCCCGGACTTTCCCTGCAATTCAGCAAGTGCTTTGCAGCTTGAAATTGGAAGGAAAGCCTCAGATTTAGCAGCCAGAGCTTCAGGAGGAGCAGCAGCGAGCACAGCATCGCTTTTGCAGCAGCTCCTTCCATGTGCATGTTTTTGGGAGTGGAAAGGCTTGCAGAGTGTTCAAGTAGCTTTTTCTCTCCGCTGGAAAGCTGCACGCTCAGTGCCAGTCTTCTGCAGCTTCTTTCTTCACGTTTCAGCAGCTAGCACGCTCTCCGTGTGCAGGAGAAGCGGCTGAGGCTTCCTTGCCGGAGAAGCGGCACCTTCGCCGGCAGAGAGCATCCTGCCGGCCGCGGTGCGCTCCGGAGCGGGGGCTTGTGCCGAAAGAGGCCGGCAACAGGCGCTTACCTTCGGACAGCTGCGGATGCCCGTCTAATGCGTCTCTTGTCGCCTACACGGCAGGGAAAAGCTTTTCCACTCTGTCTAGGAAGGAGAAAGTGTGCCAGCACAGCAAATGCCTCCCGGACTTTCCCTGCAATTCAGCAAGTGCTTTGCAGCTTGAAATTGGAAGGAAAGCCTCAGATTTAGCAGCCAGAGCTTCAGGAGGAGCAGCAGCGAGCACAGCATCGCTTTTGCAGCAGCTCCTTCCATGTGCATGTTTTTGGGAGTGGAAAGGCTTGCAGAGTGTTCAAGTAGCTTTTTCTCTCCGCTGGAAAGCTGCACGCTCAGTGCCAGTCTTCTGCAGCTTCTTTCTTCACGTTTCAGCAGCTAGCACGCTCTCCGTGTGCAGGAGAAGCGGCTGAGGCTTCCTTGCCGGAGAAGCGGCACCTTCGCCGGCAGAGAGCATCCTGCCGGCCGCGGTGCGCTCCGGAGCGGGGGCTTGTGCCGAAAGAGGCCGGCAACAGGCGCTTACCTTCGGACAGCTCCGGATGCCCGTCTAATGCGTCTCCTGTCGCCTACACGGCAGGGAAAAGCTTTTCCACTCTGTCTAGGAAGGAGAAAGTGTGCCAGCACAGCAAATGCCTCCCGGACTTTCCCTGCAATTCAGCAAGTGCTTTGCAGCTTGAAATTGGAAGGAAAGCCTCAGATTTAGCAGCCAGAGCTTCAGGAGGAGCAGCAGCGAGCACAGCATCGCTTTTGCAGCAGCTCCTTCCATGTGCATGTTTTTGGGAGTGGAAAGGCTTGCAGAGTGTTCAAGTAGCTTTTTCTCTCCGCTGGAAAGCTGCACGCTCAGTGCCAGTCTTCTGCAGCTTCTTTCTTCACGTTTCAGCAGCTAGCACGCTCTCCGTGTGCAGGAGAAGCGGCTGAGGCTTCCTTGCCGGAGAAGCGGCGCCTTTGCCGGCAGAGAGCATCCTGCCGGCCGCGGTGCGCTCCGGAGCGGGGGCTTGTGCCGAAAGAGGCCGGCAACAGGCGCTTACCTTCGGACAGCTCCGGATGCCCGTCTAATGCGTCTCTTGTCGCCTACACGGCAGGGAAAAGCTTTTCCACTCTGTCTAGGAAGGAGAAAGTGTGCCAGCACAGCAAATGCCTCCCGGACTTTCCCTGCAATTCAGCAAGTGCTTTGCAGCTTGAAATTGGAAGGAAAGCCTCAGATTTAGCAGCCAGAGCTTCAGGAGGAGCAGCAGCGAGCACAGCATCGCTTTTGCAGCAGCTCCTTCCATGTGCATGTTTTTGGGAGTGGAAAGGCTTGCAGAGTGTTCAAGTAGCTTTTTCTCTCCGCTGGAAAGCTGCACGCTCAGTGCCAGTCTTCTGCAGCTTCTTTCTTCACGTTTCAGCAGCTAGCACGCTCTCCGTGTGCAGGAGAAGCGGCTGAGGCTTCCTTGCCGGAGAAGCGGCACCTTCGCCCGCAGAGAGCATCCTGCCGGCCGCGGTTCGCTCCGGAGCGGGGGCTTGTGCCGAAAGAGGCCGGCAACAGGCGCTTACCTTCGGACAGCTCCGGATGCCCGTCTAATGCGTCTCCTGTCGCCTACACGGCAGGGAAAAGCTTTTCCACTCTGTCTAGGAAGGAGAAAGTGTGCCAGCACAGCAAATGCCTCCCGGACTTTCCCTGCAATTCAGCAAGTGCTTTGCAGCTTGAAATTGGAAGGAAAGCCTCAGATTTAGCAGCCAGAGCTTCAGGAGGAGCAGCAGCGAGCACAGCATTGCTTTTGCAGCAGCTCCTTCCATGTGCATGTTTTTGGGAGTGGAAAGGCTTGCAGAGTGTTCAAGTAGCTTTTTCTCTCCGCTGGAAAGCTGCACGCTCAGTGCCAGTCTTCTGCAGCTTCTTTCTTCACGTTTCAGCAGCTAGCACGCTCTCCGTGTGCAGGAGAAGCGGCTGAGGCTTCCTTGCCGGAGAAGCGGCACCTTCGCCGGCAGAGAGCATCCTGCCGGCCGCGGTGCGCTCCGGAGCGGGGGCTTGTGCCGAAAGAGGCCGGCAACAGGCGCTTACCTTCGGACAGCTCCGGATGCCCGTCTAATGCGTCTCCTGTCGCCTACACGGCAGGGAAAAGCTTTTCCACTCTGTCTAGGAAGGAGAAAGTGTGCCAGCACAGCAAATGCCTCCCGGACTTTCCCTGCAATTCAGCAAGTGCTTTGCAGCTTGAAATTGGAAGGAAAGCCTCAGATTTAGCAGCCAGAGCTTCAGGAGGAGCAGCAGCGAGCACAGCATCGCTTTTGCAGCAGCTCCTTCCATGTGCATGTTTTTGGGAGTGGAAAGGCTTGCAGAGTGTTCAAGTAGCTTTTTCTCTCCGCTGGAAAGCTGCACGCTCAGTGCCAGTCTTCTGCAGCTTCTTTCTTCACGTTTCAGCAGCTAGCACGCTCTCCGTGTGCAGGAGAAGCGGCTGAGGCTTCCTTGCCGGAGAAGCGGCACCTTCGCCGGCAGAGAGCATCCTGCCGGCCGCGGTGCGCTCCGGAGCGGGGGCTTGTGCCGAAAGAGGCCGGCAACAGGCGCTTACCGTCGGACAGCTCCGGATGCCCGTCTAATGCGTCTCTTGTCGCCTACACGGCAGGGAAAAGCTTTTCCACTCTGTCTAGGAAGGAGAAAGTGTGCCAGCACAGCAAATGCCTCCCGGACTTTCCCTGCAATTCAGCAAGTGCTTTGCAGCTTGAAATTGGAAGGAAAGCCTCAGATTTAGCAGCCAGAGCTTCAGGAGGAGCAGCAGCGAGCACAGCATCGCTTTTGCAGCAGCTCCTTCCATGTGCATGTTTTTGGGAGTGGAAAGGCTTGCAGAGTGTTCAAGTAGCTTTTTCTCTCCGCTGGAAAGCTGCACGCTCAGTGCCAGTCTTCTGCAGCTTCTTTCTTCACGTTTCAGCAGCTAGCACGCTCTCCGTGTGCAGGAGAAGCGGCTGAGGCTTCCTTGCCGGAGAAGCGGCACCTTCGCCGGCAGAGAGCATCCTGCCGGCCGCGGTGCGCTCCGGAGCGGGGGCTTGTGCCGAAAGAGGCCGGCAACAGGCGCTTACCTTCGGACAGCTCCGGATGCCCGTCTAATGCGTCTCCTGTCGCCTACACGGCAGGGAAAAGCTTTTCCACTCTGTCTAGGAAGGAGAAAGTGTGCCAGCACAGCAAATGCCTCCCGGACTTTCCCTGCAATTCAGCAAGTGCTTTGCAGCTTGAAATTGGAAGGAAAGCCTCAGATTTAGCAGCCAGAGCTTCAGGAGGAGCAGCAGCGAGCACAGCATCGCTTTTGCAGCAGCTCCTTCCATGTGCATGTTTTTGGGAGTGGAAAGGCTTGCAGAGTGTTCAAGTAGCTTTTTCTCTCCGCTGGAAAGCTGCACGCTCAGTGCCAGTGTTCTGCAGCTTCTTTCTTCACGTTTCAGCAGCTAGCACGCTCTCCGTGTGCAGGAGAAGCGGCTGAGGCTTCCTTGCCGGAGAAGCGGCACCTTCGCCGGCAGAGAGCATCCTGCCGGCCGCGGTGCGCTCCGGAGCGGGGGCTTGTGCCGAAAGAGGCCGGCAACAGGCGCTTACCTTCGGACAGCTCCGGATGCCCGTCTAATGCGTCTCCTGTCGCCTACACGGCAGGGAAAAGCTTTTCCACTCTGTCTAGGAAGGAGAAAGTGTGCCAGCACAGCAAATGCCTCCCGGACTTTCCCTGCAATTCAGCAAGTGCTTTGCAGCTTGAAATTGGAAGGAAAGCCTCAGATTTAGCAGCCAGAGCTTCAGGAGGAGCAGCAGCGAGCACAGCATCGCTTTTGCAGCAGCTCCTTCCATGTGCATGTTTTTGGGAGTGGAAAGGCTTGCAGAGTGTTCAAGTAGCTTTTTCTCTCCGCTGGAAAGCTGCACGCTCAGTGCCAGTCTTCTGCAGCTTCTTTCTTCACGTTTCAGCAGCTAGCACGCTCTCCGTGTGCAGGAGAAGCGGCTGAGGCTTCCTTGCCGGAGAAGCGGCGCCTTTGCCGGCAGAGAGCATCCTGCCGGCCGCGGTGCGCTCCGGAGCGGGGGCTTGTGCCGAAAGAGGCCGGGAACAGGCGCTTACCTTCGGACAGCTCCGGATGCCCGTCTAATGCGTCTCTTGTCGCCTACACGGCAGGGAAAAGCTTTTCCACTCTGTCTAGGAAGGAGAAAGTGTGCCAGCACAGCAAATGCCTCCCGGACTTTCCCTGCAATTCAGCAAGTGCTTTGCAGCTTGAAATTGGAAGGAAAGCCTCAGATTTAGCAGCCAGAGCTTCAGGAGGAGCAGCAGCGAGCACAGCATCGCTTTTGCAGCAGCTCCTTCCATGTGCATGTTTTTGGGAGTGGAAAGGCTTGCAGAGTGTTCAAGTAGCTTTTTCTCTCCGCTGGAAAGCTGCACGCTCAGTGCCAGTCTTCTGCAGCTTCTTTCTTCACGTTTCAGCAGCTAGCACGCTCTCCGTGTGCAGGAGAAGCGGCTGAGGCTTCCTTGCCGGAGAAGCGGCGCCTTCGCCGACAGAGAGCATCCTGCCGGCCGCGGTGCGCTCCGGAGCGGGGGCTTGTGCCGAAAGAGGCCGGCAACAGGCGCTTACCTTCGGACAGCTCCGGAGCCCGTCGAATGCGTCTCTTGTCGCCTACACGGCAGGGAAAAGCTTTTCCACTCTGTCTAGGAAGGAGAAAGTGTGCCAGCACAGCAAATGCCTCCCGGACTTTCCCTGCAATTCAGCAAGTGCTTTGCAGCTTGAAATTGGAAGGAAAGCCTCAGATTTAGCAGCCAGAGCTTCAGGAGGAGCAGCAGCGAGCACAGCATCGCTTTTGCAGCAGCTCCTTCCATGTGCATGTTTTTGGGAGTGGAAAGGCTTGCAGAGTGTTCAAGTAGCTTTTTCTCTCCGCTGGAAAGCTGCACGCTCAGTGCCAGTCTTCTGCAGCTTCTTTCTTCACGTTTCAGCAGCTAGCACGCTCTCCGTGTGCAGGAGAAGCGGCTGAGGCTTCCTCGCCGGAGAAGCGGCACCTTCGCCGGCAGAGAGCATCCTGCCGGCCGCGGTGCGCTCCGGAGCGGGGGCTTGTGCCGAAAGAGGCCGGCAACAGGCGCTTACCTTCGGACAGCTCCGGATGCCCGTCTAATGCATCTCCTGTAACCTACACGGCAGGGAAAAGCTTTTCCACTCTGTCTAGGAAGGAGAAAGTGTGCCAGCACAGCAAATGCCTCCCGGACTTTCCCTGCAATTCAGCAAGTGCTTTGCAGCTTGAAATTGGAAGGAAAGCCTCAGATTTAGCAGCCAGAGCTTCAGGAGGAGCAGCAGCGAGCACAGCATCGCTTTTGCAGCAGCTCCTTCCATGTGCATGTTTTTGGGAGTGGAAAGGCTTGCAGAGTGTTCAAGTAGCTTTTTCTCTCCGCTGGAAAGCTGCACGCTCAGTGCCAGTCTTCTGCAGCTTCTTTCTTCACGTTTCAGCAGCTAGCACGCTCTCCGTGTGCAGGAGAAGCGGCTGAGGCTTCCTTGCCGGAGAAGCGGCACCTTCGCCGGCAGAGAGCATCCTGCCGGCCGCGGTGCGCTCCGGAGCGGGGGCTTGTGCCGAAAGAGGCCGGCAACAGGCGCTTACCTTTGGACAGCTCCGGATGCCCGTCTAATGCGTCTCTTGTCGCCTACACGGCAGGGAAAAGCTTTTCCACTCTGTCTAGGAAGGAGAAAGTGTGCCAGCACAGCAAATGCCTCCCGGACTTTCCCTGCAATTCAGCAAGTGCTTTGCAGCTTGAAATTGGAAGGAAAGCCTCAGATTTAGCAGCCAGAGCTTCAGGAGGAGCAGCAGCGAGCACAGCATCGCTTTTGCAGCAGCTCCTTCCATGTGCATGTTTTTGGGAGTGGAAAGGCTTGCAGAGTGTTCAAGTAGCTTTTTCTCTCCGCTGGAAAGCTGCACGCTCAGTGCCAGTCTTCTGCAGCTTCTTTCTTCACGTTTCAGCAGCTAGCACGCTCTCCGTGTGCAGGAGAAGCGGCTGAGGCTTCCTTGCCGGAGAAGCGGCACCTTCGCCGGCAGAGAGCATCCTGCCGGCCGCGGTGCGCTCCGGAGCGGGGGCTTGTGCCGAAAGAGGCCGGCAACAGGCGCTTACCTTCCGACAGCTCCGGATGCCCGTCTAATGCGTCTCCTGTCGCCTACACGGCAGGGAAAAGCTTTTCCACTCTGTCTAGGAAGGAGAAAGTGTGCCAGCACAGCAAATGCCTCCCGGACTTTCCCTGCAATTCAGCAAGTGCTTTGCAGCTTGAAATTGGAAGGAAAGCCTCAGATTTAGCAGCCAGAGCTTCAGGAGGAGCAGCAGCGAGCACAGCATCGCTTTTGCAGCAGCTCCTTCCATGTGCATGTTTTTGGGAGTGGAAAGGCTTGCAGAGTGTTCAAGTAGCTTTTTCTCTCCGCTGGAAAGCTGCACGCTCAGTGCCAGTCTTCTGCAGCTTCTTTCTTCACGTTTCAGCAGCTAGCACGCTCTCCGTGTGCAGGAGAAGCGGCTGAGGCTTCCTTGCCGGAGAAGCGGCACCTTCGCCGGCAGAGAGCATCCTGCCGGCCGCGGTGCGCTCCGGAGCGGGGGCTTGTGCCGAAAGAGGCCGGCAACAGGCGCTTACCTTCCGACAGCTCCGGATGCCCGTCTAATGCGTCTCCTGTCGTCTACACGGCAGGGAAAAGCTTTTCCACTCTGTCTAGGAAGGAGAAAGTGTGCCAGCACAGCAAATGCCTCCCGGACTTTCCCTGCAATTCAGCAAGTGCTTTGCAGCTTGAAATTGGAAGGAAAGCCTCAGATTTAGCAGCCAGAGCTTCAGGAGGAGCAGCAGCGAGCACAGCATCGCTTTTGCAGCAGCTCCTTCCATGTGCATGTTTTTGGGAGTGGAAAGGCTTGCAGAGTGTTCAAGTAGCTTTTTCTCTCCGCTGGAAAGCTGCACGCTCAGTGCCAGTCTTCTGCAGCTTCTTTCTTCACGTTTCAGCAGCTAGCACGCTCTCCGTGTGCAGGAGAAGCGGCTGAGGCTTCCTCGCCGGAGAAGCGGCACCTTCGCCGGCAGAGAGCATCCTGCCGGCCGCGGTGCGCTCCGGAGCGGGGGCTTGTGCCGAGAGAGGCCGGCAACAGGCGCTTACCTTCGGACAGCTCCGGATGCCCGTCTAATGCGTCTCCTGTCGCCTACACGGCAGGGAAAAGCTTTTCCACTCTGTCTAGGAAGGAGAAAGTGTGCCAGCACAGCAAATGCCTCCCGGACTTTCCCTGCAATTCAGCAAGTGCTTTGCAGCTTGAAATTGGAAGGAAAGCCTCAGATTTAGCAGCCAGAGCTTCAGGAGGAGCAGCAGCGAGCACAGCATCGCTTTTGCAGCAGCTCCTTCCATGTGCATGTTTTTGGGAGTGGAAAGGCTTGCAGAGTGTTCAAGTAGCTTTTTCTCTCCGCTGGAAAGCTGCACGCTCAGTGCCAGTCTTCTGCAGCTTCTTTCTTCACGTTTCAGCAGCTAGCACGCTCTCCGTGTGCAGGAGAAGCGGCTGAGGCTTCCTTGCCGGAGAAGCGGCACCTTCGCCGGCAGAGAGCATCCTGCCGGCCGCGGTGCGCTCCGGAGCGGGGGCTTGTGCCGAAAGAGGCCGGGAACAGGCGCTTACCTTCGGACAGCTCCGGATGCCCGTCTAATGCGTCTCCTGTCGCCTACACGGCAGGGAAAAGCTTTTCCACTCTGTCTAGGAAGGAGAAAGTGTGCCAGCACAGCAAATGCCTCCCGGACTTTCCCTGCAATTCAGCAAGTGCTTTGCAGCTTGAAATTGGAAGGAAAGCCTCAGATTTAGCAGCCAGAGCTTCAGGAGGAGCAGCAGCGAGCACAGCATCGCTTTTGCAGCAGCTCCTTCCATGTGCATGTTTTTGGGAGTGGAAAGGCTTGCAGAGTGTTCAAGTAGCTTTTTCTCTCCGCTGGAAAGCTGCACGCTCAGTGCCAGTCTTCTGCAGCTTCTTTCTTCACGTTTCAGCAGCTAGCACGCTCTCCGTGTGCAGGAGAAGCGGCTGAGGCTTCCTTGCCGGAGAAGCGGCACCTTCGCCGGCAGAGAGCATCCTGCCGGCCGCGGTGCGCTCCGGAGCGGGGGCTTGTGCCGAAAGAGGCCGGCAACAGGCGCTTACCTTCGGACAGCTCCGGATGCCCGTCTAATGCGTCTCCTGTCGCCTACACGGCAGGGAAAAGCTTTTCCACTCTGTCTAGGAAGGAGAAAGTGTGCCAGCACAGCAAATGCCTCCCGGACTTTCCCTGCAATTCAGCAAGTGCTTTGCAGCTTGAAATTGGAAGGAAAGCCTCAGATTTAGCAGCCAGAGCTTCAGGAGGAGCAGCAGCGAGCACAGCATCGCTTTTGCAGCAGCTCCTTCCATGTGCATGTTTTTGGGAGTGGAAAGGCTTGCAGAGTGTTCAAGTAGCTTTTTCTCTCCGCTGGAAAGCTGCACGCTCAGTGCCAGTCTTCTGCAGCTTCTTTCTTCACGTTTCAGCAGCTAGCACGCTCTCCGTGTGCAGGAGAAGCGGCTGAGGCTTCCTCGCCGGAGAAGCGGCACCTTCGCCGGCAGAGAGCATCCTGCCGGCCGCGGTGCGCTCCGGAGCGGGGGCTTGTGCCGAGAGAGGCCGGCAACAGGCGCTTACCTTCGGACAGCTCCGGATGCCCGTCTAATGCGTCTCCTGTCGCCTACACGGCAGGGAAAAGCTTTTCCACTCTGTCTAGGAAGGAGAAAGTGTGCCAGCACAGCAAATGCCTCCCGGACTTTCCCTGCAATTCAGCAAGTGCTTTGCAGCTTGAAATTGGAAGGAAAGCCTCAGATTTAGCAGCCAGAGCTTCAGGAGGAGCAGCAGCGAGCACAGCATCGCTTTTGCAGCAGCTCCTTCCATGTGCATGTTTTTGGGAGTGGAAAGGCTTGCAGAGTGTTCAAGTAGCTTTTTCTCTCCGCTGGAAAGCTGCAGGCTCAGTGCCAGTCTTCTGCAGCTTCTTTCTTCACGTTTCAGCAGCTAGCACGCTCTCCGTGTGCAGGAGAAGCGGCTGAGGCTTCCTTGCCGGAGAAGCGGCACCTTCGCCGGCAGAGAGCATCCTGCCGGCCGCGGTGCGCTCCGGAGCGGGGGCTTGTGCCGAAAGAGGCCGGCAACAGGCGCTTACCTTCCGACAGCTCCGGATGCCCGTCTAATGCGTCTCCTGTCGCCTACACGGCAGGGAAAAGCTTTTCCACTCTGTCTAGGAAGGAGAAAGTGTGCCAGCACAGCAAATGCCTCCCGGACTTTCCCTGCAATTCAGCAAGTGCTTTGCAGCTTGAAATTGGAAGGAAAGCCTCAGATTTAGCAGCCAGAGCTTCAGGAGGAGCAGCAGCGAGCACAGCATCGCTTTTGCAGCAGCTCCTTCCATGTGCATGTTTTTGGGAGTGGAAAGGCTTGCAGAGTGTTCAAGTAGCTTTTTCTCTCCGCTGGAAAGCTGCACGCTCAGTGCCAGTCTTCTGCAGCTTCTTTCTTCACGTTTCAGCAGCTAGCACGCTCTCCGTGTGCAGGAGAAGCGGCTGAGGCTTCCTTGCCGGAGAAGCGGCACCTTCGCCGGCAGAGAGCATCCTGCCGGCCGCGGTGCGCTCCGGAGCGGGGGCTTGTGCCGAAAGAGGCCGGCAACAGGCGCTTACCTTCGGACAGCTCCGGATGCCCGTCTAATGCATCTCCTGTAACCTACACGGCAGGGAAAAGCTTTTCCACTCTGTCTAGGAAGGAGAAAGTGTGCCAGCACAGCAAATGCCTCCCGGACTTTCCCTGCAATTCAGCAAGTGCTTTGCAGCTTGAAATTGGAAGGAAAGCCTCAGATTTAGCAGCCAGAGCTTCAGGAGGAGCAGCAGCGAGCACAGCATCGCTTTTGCAGCAGCTCCTTCCATGTGCATGTTTTTGGGAGTGGAAAGGCTTGCAGAGTGTTCAAGTAGCTTTTTCTCTCCGCTGGAAAGCTGCACGCTCAGTGCCAGTCTTCTGCAGCTTCTTTCTTCACGTTTCAGCAGCTAGCACGCTCTCCGTGTGCAGGAGAAGCGGCTGAGGCTTCCTTGCCGGAGAAGCGGCACCTTCGCCGGCAGAGAGCATCCTGCCGGCCGCGGTGCGCTCCGGAGCGGGGGCTTGTGCCGAAAGAGGCCGGCAACAGGCGCTTACCTTCCGACAGCTCCGGATGCCCGTCTAATGCGTCTCTTGTCGCCTACACGGCAGGGAAAAGCTTTTCCACTCTGTCTAGGAAGGAGAAAGTGTGCCAGCACAGCAAATGCCTCCCGGACTTTCCCTGCAATTCAGCAAGTGCTTTGCAGCTTGAAATTGGAAGGAAAGCCTCAGATTTAGCAGCCAGAGCTTCAGGAGGAGCAGCAGCGAGCACAGCATCGCTTTTGCAGCAGCTCCTTCCATGTGCATGTTTTTGGGAGTGGAAAGGCTTGCAGAGTGTTCAAGTAGCTTTTTCTCTCCGCTGGAAAGCTGCACGCTCAGTGCCAGTCTTCTGCAGCTTCTTTCTTCACGTTTCAGCAGCTAGCACGCTCTCCGTGTGCAGGAGAAGCGGCTGAGGCTTCCTTGCCGGAGAAGCGGCACCTTCGCCGGCAGAGAGCATCCTGCCGGCCGCGGTGCGCTCCGGAGCGGGGGCTTGTGCCGAAAGAGGCCGGCAACAGGCGCTTACCTTCCGACAGCTCCGGATGCCCGTCTAATACGTCTCCTGTCGCCTACACGGCAGGGAAAAGCTTTTCCACTCTGTCTAGGAAGGAGAAAGTGTGCCAGCACAGCAAATGCCTCCCGGACTTTCCCTGCAATTCAGCAAGTGCTTTGCAGCTTGAAATTGGAAGGAAAGCCTCAGATTTAGCAGCCAGAGCTTCAGGAGGAGCAGCAGCGAGCACAGCATCGCTTTTGCAGCAGCTCCTTCCATGTGCATGTTTTTGGGAGTGGAAAGGCTTGCAGAGTGTTCAAGTAGCTTTTTCTCTCCGCTGGAAAGCTGCACGCTCAGTGCCAGTCTTCTGCAGCTTCTTTCTTCACGTTTCAGCAGCTAGCACGCTCTCCGTGTGCAGGAGAAGCGGCTGAGGCTTCCTTGCCGGAGAAGCGGCGCCTTCGCCGGCAGAGAGCATCCTGCCGGCCGCGGTGCGCTCCGGAGCGGGGGCTTGTGCCGAAAGAGGCCGGCAACAGGCGCTTACCTTCGGACAGCTCCGGATGCCCGTCTAATGCATCTCCTGTAACCTACACGGCAGGGAAAAGCTTTTCCACTCTGTCTAGGAAGGAGAAAGTGTGCCAGCACAGCAAATGCCTCCCGGACTTTCCCTGCAATTCAGCAAGTGCTTTGCAGCTTGAAATTGGAAGGAAAGCCTCAGATTTAGCAGCCAGAGCTTCAGGAGGAGCAGCAGCGAGCACAGCATCGCTTTTGCAGCAGCTCCTTCCATGTGCATGTTTTTGGGAGTGGAAAGGCTTGCAGAGTGTTCAAGTAGCTTTTTCTCTCCGCTGGAAAGCTGCACGCTCAGTGCCAGTCTTCTGCAGCTTCTTTCTTCACGTTTCAGCAGCTAGCACGCTCTCCGTGTGCAGGAGAAGCGGCTGAGGCTTCCTTGCCGGAGAAGCGGCACCTTCGCCGGCAGAGAGCATCCTGCCGGCCGCGGTGCGCTCCGGAGCGGGGGCTTGTGCCGAAAGAGGCCGGCAACAGGCGCTTACCTTCCGACAGCTCCGGATGCCCGTCTAATGCGTCTCTTGTCGCCTACACGGCAGGGAAAAGCTTTTCCACTCTGTCTAGGAAGGAGAAAGTGTGCCAGCACAGCAAATGCCTCCCGGACTTTCCCTGCAATTCAGCAAGTGCTTTGCAGCTTGAAATTGGAAGGAAAGCCTCAGATTTAGCAGCCAGAGCTTCAGGAGGAGCAGCAGCGAGCACAGCATCGCTTTTGCAGCAGCTCCTTCCATGTGCATGTTTTTGGGAGTGGAAAGGCTTGCAGAGTGTTCAAGTAGCTTTTTCTCTCCGCTGGAAAGCTGCACGCTCAGTGCCAGTCTTCTGCAGCTTCTTTCTTCACGTTTCAGCAGCTAGCACGCTCTCCGTGTGCAGGAGAAGCGGCTGAGGCTTCCTTGCCGGAGAAGCGGCACCTTCGCCGGCAGAGAGCATCCTGCCGGCCGCGGTGCGCTCCGGAGCGGGGGCTTGTGCCGAAAGAGGCCGGCAACAGGCGCTTACCTTCCGACAGCTCCGGATGCCCGTCTAATACGTCTCCTGTCGCCTACACGGCAGGGAAAAGCTTTTCCACTCTGTCTAGGAAGGAGAAAGTGTGCCAGCACAGCAAATGCCTCCCGGACTTTCCCTGCAATTCAGCAAGTGCTTTGCAGCTTGAAATTGGAAGGAAAGCCTCAGATTTAGCAGCCAGAGCTTCAGGAGGAGCAGCAGCGAGCACAGCATCGCTTTTGCAGCAGCTCCTTCCATGTGCATGTTTTTGGGAGTGGAAAGGCTTGCAGAGTGTTCAAGTAGCTTTTTCTCTCCGCTGGAAAGCTGCACGCTCAGTGCCAGTCTTCTGCAGCTTCTTTCTTCACGTTTCAGCAGCTAGCACGCTCTCCGTGTGCAGGAGAAGCGGCTGAGGCTTCCTTGCCGGAGAAGCGGCGCCTTCGCCGGCAGAGAGCATCCTGCCGGCCGCGGTGCGCTCCGGAGCGGGGGCTTGTGCCGAAAGAGGCCGGCAACAGGCGCTTACCTTCGGACAGCTCCGGATGCCCGTCTAATGCGTCTCTTGTCGCCTACACGGCAGGGAAAAGCTTTTCCACTCTGTCTAGGAAGGAGAAAGTGTGCCAGCACAGCAAATGCCTCCCGGACTTTCCCTGCAATTCAGCAAGTGCTTTGCAGCTTGAAATTGGAAGGAAAGCCTCAGATTTAGCAGCCAGAGCTTCAGGAGGAGCAGCAGCGAGCACAGCATCGCTTTTGCAGCAGCTCCTTCCATGTGCATGTTTTTGGGAGTGGAAAGGCTTGCAGAGTGTTCAAGTAGCTTTTTCTCTCCGCTGGAAAGCTGCACGCTCAGTGCCAGTCTTCTGCAGCTTCTTTCTTCACGTTTCAGCAGCTAGCACGCTCTCCGTGTGCAGGAGAAGCGGCTGAGGCTTCCTCGCCGGAGAAGCGGCACCTTCGCCGGCAGAGAGCATCCTGCCGGCCGCGGTGCGCTCCGGAGCGGGGGCTTGTGCCGAGAGAGGCCGGCAACAGGCGCTTACCTTCGGACAGCTCCGGATGCCCGTCTAATGCGTCTCCTGTCGCCTACACGGCAGGGAAAAGCTTTTCCACTCTGTCTAGGAAGGAGAAAGTGTGCCAGCACAGCAAATGCCTCCCGGACTTTCCCTGCAATTCAGCAAGTGCTTTGCAGCTTGAAATTGGAAGGAAAGCCTCAGATTTAGCAGCCAGAGCTTCAGGAGGAGCAGCAGCGAGCACAGCATCGCTTTTGCAGCAGCTCCTTCCATGTGCATGTTTTTGGGAGTGGAAAGGCTTGCAGAGTGTTCAAGTAGCTTTTTCTCTCCGCTGGAAAGCTGCACGCTCAGTGCCAGTCTTCTGCAGCTTCTTTCTTCACGTTTCAGCAGCTAGCACGCTCTCCGTGTGCAGGAGAAGCGGCTGAGGCTTCCTTGCCGGAGAAGCGGCACCTTCGCCGGCAGAGAGCATCCTGCCGGCCGCGGTGCGCTCCGGAGCGGGGGCTTGTGCCGAAAGAGGCCGGCAACAGGCGCTTACCTTCGGACAGCTCCGGATGCCCGTCTAATGCGTCTCTTGTCGCCTACACGGCAGGGAAAAGCTTTTCCACTCTGTCTAGGAAGGAGAAAGTGTGCCAGCACAGCAAATGCCTCCCGGACTTTCCCTGCAATTCAGCAAGTGCTTTGCAGCTTGAAATTGGAAGGAAAGCCTCAGATTTAGCAGCCAGAGCTTCAGGAGGAGCAGCAGCGAGCACAGCATCGCTTTTGCAGCAGCTCCTTCCATGTGCATGTTTTTGGGAGTGGAAAGGCTTGCAGAGTGTTCAAGTAGCTTTTTCTCTCCGCTGGAAAGCTGCACGCTCAGTGCCAGTCTTCTGCAGCTTCTTTCTTCACGTTTCAGCAGCTAGCACGCTCTCCGTGTGCAGGAGAAGCGGCTGAGGCTTCCTTGCCGGAGAAGCGGCACCTTCGCCGGCAGAGAGCATCCTGCCGGCCGCGGTGCGCTCCGGAGCGGGGGCTTGTGCCGAAAGAGGCCGGCAACAGGCGCTTACCTTCGGACAGCTCCGGATGCCCGTCTAATGCGTCTCCTGTCGCCTACACGGCAGGGAAAAGCTTTTCCACTCTGTCTAGGAAGGAGAAAGTGTGCCAGCACAGCAAATGCCTCCCGGACTTTCCCTGCAATTCAGCAAGTGCTTTGCAGCTTGAAATTGGAAGGAAAGCCTCAGATTTAGCAGCCAGAGCTTCAGGAGGAGCAGCAGCGAGCACAGCATCGCTTTTGCAGCAGCTCCTTCCATGTGCATGTTTTTGGGAGTGGAAAGGCTTGCAGAGTGTTCAAGTAGCTTTTTCTCTCCGCTGGAAAGCTGCACGCTCAGTGCCAGTCTTCTGCAGCTTCTTTCTTCACGTTTCAGCAGCTAGCACGCTCTCCGTGTGCAGGAGAAGCGGCTGAGGCTTCCTTGCCGGAGAAGCGGCGCCTTCGCCGGCAGAGAGCATCCTGCCGGCCGCGGTGCGCTCCGGAGCGGGGGCTTGTGCCGAAAGAGGCCGGCAACAGGCGCTTACCTTCGGACAGCTCCGGATGCCCGTCTAATGCGTCTCTTGTCGCCTACACGGCAGGGAAAAGCTTTTCCACTCTGTCTAGGAAGGAGAAAGTGTGCCAGCACAGCAAATGCCTCCCGGACTTTCCCTGCAATTCAGCAAGTGCTTTGCAGCTTGAAATTGGAAGGAAAGCCTCAGATTTAGCAGCCAGAGCTTCAGGAGGAGCAGCAGCGAGCACAGCATCGCTTTTGCAGCAGCTCCTTCCATGTGCATGTTTTTGGGAGTGGAAAGGCTTGCAGAGTGTTCAAGTAGCTTTTTCTCTCCGCTGGAAAGCTGCACGCTCAGTGCCAGTCTTCTGCAGCTTCTTTCTTCACGTTTCAGCAGCTAGCACGCTCTCCGTGTGCAGGAGAAGCGGCTGAGGCTTCCTTGCCGGAGAAGCGGCGCCTTCGCCGGCAGAGAGCATCCTGCCGGCCGCGGTGCGCTCCGGAGCGGGGGCTTGTGCCGAAAGAGGCCGGCAACAGGCGCTTACCTTCGGACAGCTCCGGATGCCCGTCTAATGCGTCTCTTGTCGCCTACACGGCAGGGAAAAGCTTTTCCACTCTGTCTAGGAAGGAGAAAGTGTGCCAGCACAGCAAATGCCTCCCGGACTTTCCCTGCAATTCAGCAAGTGCTTTGCAGCTTGAAATTGGAAGGAAAGCCTCAGATTTAGCAGCCAGAGCTTCAGGAGGAGCAGCAGCGAGCACAGCATCGCTTTTGCAGCAGCTCCTTCCATGTGCATGTTTTTGGGAGTGGAAAGGCTTGCAGAGTGTTCAAGTAGCTTTTTCTCTCCGCTGGAAAGCTGCACGCTCAGTGCCAGTCTTCTGCAGCTTCTTTCTTCACGTTTCAGCAGCTAGCACGCTCTCCGTGTGCAGGAGAAGCGGCTGAGGCTTCCTTGCCGGAGAAGCGGCACCTTCGCCGGCAGAGAGCATCCTGCCGGCCGCGGTGCGCTCCGGAGCGGGGGCTTGTGCCGAAAGAGGCCGGCAACAGGCGCTTACCTTCGGACAGCTCCGGATGCCCGTCTAATGCGTCTCCTGTCGCCTACACGGCAGGGAAAAGCTTTTCCACTCTGTCTAGGAAGGAGAAAGTGTGCCAGCACAGCAAATGCCTCCCGGACTTTCCCTGCAATTCAGCAAGTGCTTTGCAGCTTGAAATTGGAAGGAAAGCCTCAGATTTAGCAGCCAGAGCTTCAGGAGGAGCAGCAGCGAGCACAGCATCGCTTTTGCAGCAGCTCCTTCCATGTGCATGTTTTTGGGAGTGGAAAGGCTTGCAGAGTGTTCAAGTAGCTTTTTCTCTCCGCTGGAAAGCTGCACGCTCAGTGCCAGTCTTCTGCAGCTTCTTTCTTCACGTTTCAGCAGCTAGCACGCTCTCCGTGTGCAGGAGAAGCGGCTGAGGCTTCCTTGCCGGAGAAGCGGCACCTTCGCCGGCAGAGAGCATCCTGCCGGCCGCGGTGCGCTCCGGAGCGGGGGCTTGTGCCGAAAGAGGCCGGGAACAAGCGCTTACCTTCGGACAGCTCCGGATCCCTTTCTAATGCGTCTCTTGTCGCCTACACGGCAGGGAAAAGCTTTTCCACTCTGTCTAGGAAGGAGAAAGTGTGCCAGCACAGCAAATGCCTCCCGGACTTTCCCTGCAATTCAGCAAGTGCTTTGCAGCTTGAAATTGGAAGGAAAGCCTCAGATTTAGCAGCCAGAGCTTCAGGAGGAGCAGCAGCGAGCACAGCATCGCTTTTGCAGCAGCTCCTTCCATGTGCATGTTTTTGGGAGTGGAAAGGCTTGCAGAGTGTTCAAGTAGCTTTTTCTCTCCGCTGGAAAGCTGCACGCTCAGTGCCAGTCTTCTGCAGCTTCTTTCTTCACGTTTCAGCAGCTAGCACGCTCTCCGTGTGCAGGAGAAGCGGCTGAGGCTTCCTTGCCGGAGAAGCGGCACCTTCGCCGGCAGAGAGCATCCTGCCGGCCGCGGTGCGCTCCGGAGCGGGGGCTTGTGCCGAAAGAGGCCGGCAACAGGCGCTTACCTTCGGACAGCTCCGGATGCCTGTCTAATGCGTCTCCTGTCGCCTACACGGCAGGGAAAAGCTTTTCCACTCTGTCTAGGAAGGAGAAAGTGTGCCAGCACAGCAAATGCCTCCCGGACTTTCCCTGCAATTCAGCAAGTGCTTTGCAGCTTGAAATTGGAAGGAAAGCCTCAGATTTAGCAGCCAGAGCTTCAGGAGGAGCAGCAGCGAGCACAGCATCGCTTTTGCAGCAGCTCCTTCCATGTGCATGTTTTTGGGAGTGGAAAGGCTTGCAGAGTGTTCAAGTAGCTTTTTCTCTCCGCTGGAAAGCTGCACGCTCAGTGCCAGTCTTCTGCAGCTTCTTTCTTCACGTTTCAGCAGCTAGCACGCTCTCCGTGTGCAGGAGAAGCGGCTGAGGCTTCCTTGCCGGAGAAGCGGCACCTTCGCCGGCAGAGAGCATCCTGCCGGCCGCGGTGCGCTCCGGAGCGGGGGCTTGTGCCGAACGAGGCCGGGAACAAGCGCTTACCTTCGGACAGCTCCGGATCCCTGTCTAATGCGTCTCTTGTCGCCTACACGGCAGGGAAAAGCTTTTCCACTCTGTCTAGGAAGGAGAAAGTGTGCCAGCACAGCAAATGCCTCCCGGACTTTCCCTGCAATTCAGCAAGTGCTTTGCAGCTTGAAATTGGAAGGAAAGCCTCAGATTTAGCAGCCAGAGCTTCAGGAGGAGCAGCAGCGAGCACAGCATCGCTTTTGCAGCAGCTCCTTCCATGTGCATGTTTTTGGGAGTGGAAAGGCTTGCAGAGTGTTCAAGTAGCTTTTTCTCTCCGCTGGAAAGCTGCACGCTCAGTGCCAGTCTTCTGCAGCTTCTTTCTTCACGTTTCAGCAGCTAGCACGCTCTCCGTGTGCAGGAGAAGCGGCTGATGCTTCCTTGCCGGAGAAGCGGCACCTTCGCCGGCAGAGAGCATCCTGCCGGCCGCGGTGCGCTCCGGAGCGGGGGCTTGTGCCGAAAGAGGCCGGCAACAGGCGCTTACCTTCGGACAGCTCCGGATGCCCGTCTAATGCGTCTCTTGTCACCTACACGGCAGGGAAAAGCTTTTCCACTCTGTCTAGGAAGGAGAAAGTGTGCCAGCACAGCAAATGCCTCCCGGACTTTCCCTGCAATTCAGCAAGTGCTTTGCAGCTTGAAATTGGAAGGAAAGCCTCAGATTTAGCAGCCAGAGCTTCAGGAGGAGCAGCAGCGAGCACAGCATCGCTTTTGCAGCAGCTCCTTCCATGTGCATGTTTTTGGGAGTGGAAAGGCTTGCAGAGTGTTCAAGTAGCTTTTTCTCTCCGCTGGAAAGCTGCACGCTCAGTGCCAGTCTTCTGCAGCTTCTTTCTTCACGTTTCAGCAGCTAGCACGCTCTCCGTGTGCCGGAGAAGCGGCTGAGGCTTCCTTGCCGGAGAAGCGGCACCTTCGCCGGCAGAGAGCATCCTGCCGGCCGCGGTGCGCTCCGGAGCGGGGGCTTGTGCCGAAAGAGGCCGGGAACAGGCGCTTACCTTCGGAAACCTCTGGATGCCCGTCTAATGCGTCTCTTGTCGCCTACACGGCAGGGAAAAGCTTTTCCACTCTGTCTAGGAAAGAGAAAGTGTGCCAGCACAGCAAGTGCCTCCCGGACTTTCCCTGCAATTCAGCAAGTGCTTTGCAGCTTGAAATTGGAAGGAAAGCCTCAGATTTAGCAGCCAGAGCTTCAGGAGGAGCAGCAGCGAGCACAGCATCGCTTTTGCAGCAGCTCCTTCCATGTGCATGTTTTTGGGAGTGGAAAGGCTTGCAGAGTGTTCAAGTAGCTTTTTCTCTCCGCTGGAAAGCTGCACGCTCAGTGCCAGTCTTCTGCAGCTTCTTTCTTCACGTTTCAGCAGCTAGCACGCTCTCCGTGTGCAGGAGAAGCGGCTGAGGCTTCCTTGCCGGAGAAGCGGCGCCTTCGCCGGCAGAGAGCATCCTGCCGGCCGCGGTGCGCTCCGGAGCGGGGGCTTGTGCCGAAAGAGGCCGGCAACAGGCGCTTACCTTCGGACAGCTCCGGATGCCCGTCTAATGCGTCTCTTGTCGCCTACACGGCAGGGAAAAGCTTTTCCACTCTGTCTAGGAAGGAGAAAGTGTGCCAGCACAGCAAATGCCTCCCGGACTTTCCCTGCAATTCAGCAAGTGCTTTGCAGCTTGAAATTGGAAGGAAAGCCTCAGATTTAGCAGCCAGAGCTTCAGGAGGAGCAGCAGCGAGCACAGCATCGCTTTTGCAGCAGCTCCTTCCATGTGCATGTTTTTGGGAGTGGAAAGGCTTGCAGAGTGTTCAAGTAGCTTTTTCTCTCCGCTGGAAAGCTGCACGCTCAGTGCCAGTCTTCTGCAGCTTCTTTCTTCACGTTTCAGCAGCTAGCACGCTCTCCGTGTGCAGGAGAAGCGGCTGAGGCTTCCTTGCCGGAGAAGCGGCGCTCTCGCCGGCAGAGAGCATCCTGCCGGCCGCGGTGCGCTCCGGAGCGGGGGCTTGTGCCGAAAGAGGCCGGCAACAGGCGCTTACCTTCGGACAGCTCCGGATGCCCGTCTAATGCGTCTCTTGTCGCCTACACGGCAGGGAAAAGCTTTTCCACTCTGTCTAGGAAGGAGAAAGTGTGCCAGCACAGCAAATGCCTCCCGGACTTTCCCTGCAATTCAGCAAGTGCTTTGCAGCTTGAAATTGGAAGGAAAGCCTCAGATTTAGCAGCCAGAGCTTCAGGAGGAGCAGCAGCGAGCACAGCATCGCTTTTGCAGCAGCTCCTTCCATGTGCATGTTTTTGGGAGTGGAAAGGCTTGCAGAGTGTTCAAGTAGCTTTTTCTCTCCGCTGGAAAGCTGCACGCTCAGTGCCAGTCTTCTGCAGCTTCTTTCTTCACGTTTCAGCAGCTAGCACGCTCTCCGTGTGCAGGAGAAGCGGCTGAGGCTTCCTTGCCGGAGAAGCGGCACCTTCGCCGGCAGAGAGCATCCTGCCGGCCGCGGTGCGCTCCGGAGCGGGGGCTTGTGCCGAACGAGGCCGGGAACAAGCGCTTACCTTCGGACAGCTCCGGATCCCTGTCTAATGCGTCTCTTGTCGCCTACACGGCAGGGAAAAGCTTTTCCACTCTGTCTAGGAAGGAGAAAGTGTGCCAGCACAGCAAATGCCTCCCGGACTTTCCCTGCAATTCAGCAAGTGCTTTGCAGCTTGAAATTGGAAGGAAAGCCTCAGATTTAGCAGCCAGAGCTTCAGGAGGAGCAGCAGCGAGCACAGCATCGGTTTTGCAGCAGCTCCTTCCATGTGCATGTTTTTGGGAGTGGAAAGGCTTGCAGAGTGTTCAAGTAGCTTTTTCTCTCCGCTGGAAAGCTGCACGCTCAGTGCCAGTCTTCTGCAGCTTCTTTCTTCACGTTTCAGCAGCTAGCACGCTCTCCGTGTGCAGGAGAAGCGGCTGAGGCTTCCTTGCCGGAGAAGCGGCACCTTCGCCGGCAGAGAGCATCCTGCCGGCCGCGGTGCGCTCCGGAGCGGGGGCTTGTGCCGAAAGAGGCCGGCAACAGGCGCTTACCTTCGGACAGCTCCGGATGCCCGTCTAATGCGTCTCTTGTCGCCTACACGGCAGGGAAAAGCTTTTCCACTCTGTCTAGGAAGGAGAAAGTGTGCCAGCACAGCAAATGCCTCCCGGACTTTCCCTGCAATTCAGCAAGTGCTTTGCAGCTTGAAATTGGAAGGAAAGCCTCAGATTTAGCAGCCAGAGCTTCAGGAGGTGCAGCAGCGAGCACAGCATCGCTTTTGCAGCAGCTCCTTCCATGTGCATGTTTTTGGGAGTGGAAAGGCTTGCAGAGTGTTCAAGTAGCTTTTTCTCTCCGCTGGAAAGCTGCACGCTCAGTGCCAGTCTTCTGCAGCTTCTTTCTTCACGTTTCAGCAGCTAGCACGCTCTCCGTGTGCAGGAGAAGCGGCTGAGGCTTCCTTGCCGGAGAAGCGGCACCTTCGCCGGCAGAGAGCATCCTGCCGGCCGCGGTGCGCTCCGGAGCGGGGGCTTGTGCCGAAAGAGGCCGGGAACAGGCGCTTACCTTCGGACAGCTCCGGATCCCGGTCTAATGCGTCTCTTGTCGCCTACACGGCAGGGAAAAGCTTTTCCACTCTGTCTAGGAAGGAGAAAGTGTGCCAGCACAGCAAATGCCTCCCGGACTTTCCCTGCAATTCAGCAAGTGTTTTGCAGCTTGAAATTGGAAGGAAAGCCTCAGATTTAGCAGCCAGAGCTTCAGGAGGAGCAGCAGCGAGCACAGCATCGCTTTTGCAGCAGCTCCTTCCATGTGCATGTTTTTGGGAGTGGAAAGGCTTGCAGAGTGTTCAAGTAGCTTTTTCTCTCCGCTGGAAAGCTGCACGCTCAGTGCCAGTCTTCTGCAGCTTCTTTCTTCACGTTTCAGCAGCTAGCACGCTCTCCGTGTGCAGGAGAAGCGGCTGAGGCTTCCTTGCCGGAGAAGCGGCGCCTTCGCCGGCAGAGAGCATCCTGCCGGCCGCGGTGCGCTCCGGAGCGGGGGCTTGTGCCGAAAGAGGCCGGCAACAGGCGCTTACCTTCGGACAGCTCCGGATGCCCGTCTAATGCGTCTCTTGTCGCCTACACGGCAGGGAAAAGCTTTTCCACTCTGTCTAGGAAGGAGAAAGTGTGCCAGCACAGCAAATGCCTCCCGGACTTTCCCTGCAATTCAGCAAGTGCTTTGCAGCTTGAAATTGGAAGGAAAGCCTCAGATTTAGCAGCCAGAGCTTCAGGAGGAGCAGCAGCGAGCACAGCATCGCTTTTGCAGCAGCTCCTTCCATGTGCATGTTTTTGGGAGTGGAAAGGCTTGCAGAGTGTTCAAGTAGCTTTTTCTCTCCGCTGGAAAGCTGCACGCTCAGTGCCAGTCTTCTGCAGCTTCTTTCTTCACGTTTCAGCAGCTAGCACGCTCTCCGTGTGCAGGAGAAGCGGCTGAGGCTTCCTCGCCGGAGAAGCGGCACCTTCGCCGGCAGAGAGCATCCTGCCGGCCGCGGTGCGCTCCGGAGCGGGGGCTTGTGCCGAAAGAGGCCGGCAACAGGCGCTTACCTTCGGACAGCTCCGGCTGCCCGTCTAATGCGTCTCTTGTCGCCTACACGGCAGGGAAAAGCTTTTCCACTCTGTCTAGGAAGGAGAAAGTGTGCCAGCACAGCAAATGCCTCCCGGACTTTCCCTGCAATTCAGCAAGTGCTTTGCAGCTTGAAATTGGAAGGAAAGCCTCAGATTTAGCAGCCAGAGCTTCAGGAGGAGCAGCAGCGAGCACAGCATCGCTTTTGCAGCAGCTCCTTCCATGTGCATGTTTTTGGGAGTGGAAAGGCTTGCAGAGTGTTCAAGTAGCTTTTTCTCTCCGCTGGAAAGCTGCACGCTCAGTGCCAGTCTTCTGCAGCTTCTTTCTTCACGTTTCAGCAGCTAGCACGCTCTCCGTGTGCAGGAGAAGCGGCTGAGGCTTCCTTGCCGGAGAAGCGGCACCTTCGCCGGCAGAGAGCATCCTGCCGGCCGCGGTGCGCTCCGGAGCGGGGGCTTGTGCCGAAAGAGGCCGGGAACAAGCGCTTACCTTCGGACAGCTCCGGATCCCTGTCTAATGCGTCTCTTGTCGCCTACACGGCAGGGAAAAGCTTTTCCACTCTGTCTAGGAAGGAGAAAGTGTGCCAGCACAGCAAATGCCTCCCGGACTTTCCCTGCAATTCAGCAAGTGCTTTGCAGCTTGAAATTGGAAGGAAAGCCTCAGATTTAGCAGCCAGAGCTTCAGGAGGAGCAGCAGCGAGCACAGCATCGCTTTTGCAGCAGCTCCTTCCATGTGCATGTTTTTGGGAGTGGAAAGGCTTGCAGAGTGTTCAAGTAGCTTTTTCTCTCCGCTGGAAAGCTGCACGCTCAGTGCCAGTCTTCTGCAGCTTCTTTCTTCACGTTTCAGCAGCTAGCACGCTCTCCGTGTGCAGGAGAAGCGGCTGAGGCTTCCTTGCCGGAGAAGCGGCACCTTCGCCGGCAGAGAGCATCCTGCCGGCCGCGGTGCGCTCCGGAGCGGGGGCTTGTGCCGAAAGAGGCCGGCAACAGGCGCTTACCTTCGGACAGCTCCGGATGCCCGTCTAATGCGTCTCTTGTCGCCTACACGGCAGGGAAAAGCTTTTCCACTCTGTCTAGGAAGGAGAAAGTGTGCCAGCACAGCAAATGCCTCCCGGACTTTCCCTGCAATTCAGCAAGTGCTTTGCAGCTTGAAATTGGAAGGAAAGCCTCAGATTTAGCAGCCAGAGCTTCAGGAGGTGCAGCAGCGAGCACAGCATCGCTTTTGCAGCAGCTCCTTCCATGTGCATGTTTTTGGGAGTGGAAAGGCTTGCAGAGTGTTCAAGTAGCTTTTTCTCTCCGCTGGAAAGCTGCACGCTCAGTGCCAGTCTTCTGCAGCTTCATTCTTCACGTTTCAGCAGCTAGCACGCTCTCCGTGTGCAGGAGAAGCGGCTGAGGCTTCCTTGCCGGAGAAGCGGCACCTTCGCCGGCAGAGAGCATCCTGCCGGCCGCGGTGCGCTCCGGAGCGGGGGCTTGTGCCGAAAGAGGCCGGGAACAGGCGCTTACCTTCGGACAGCTCCGGATCCCGGTCTAATGCGTCTCTTGTCGCCTACACGGCAGGGAAAAGCTTTTCCACTCTGTCTAGGAAGGAGAAAGTGTGCCAGCACAGCAAATGCCTCCCGGACTTTCCCTGCAATTCAGCAAGTGTTTTGCAGCTTGAAATTGGAAGGAAAGCCTCAGATTTAGCAGCCAGAGCTTCAGGAGGAGCAGCAGCGAGCACAGCATCGCTTTTGCAGCAGCTCCTTCCATGTGCATGTTTTTGGGAGTGGAAAGGCTTGCAGAGTGTTCAAGTAGCTTTTTCTCTCCGCTGGAAAGCTGCACGCTCAGTGCCAGTCTTCTGCAGCTTCTTTCTTCACGTTTCAGCAGCTAGCACGCTCTCCGTGTGCAGGAGAAGCGGCTGAGGCTTCCTTGCCGGAGAAGCGGCGCCTTCGCCGGCAGAGAGCATCCTGCCGGCCGCGGTGCGCTCCGAAGCGGGGGCTTGTGCCGAAAGAGGCCGGCAACAGGCGCTTACCTTCGGACAGCTCCGGATGCCCGTCTAATGCGTCTCTTGTCGCCTACACGGCAGGGAAAAGCTTTTCCACTCTGTCTAGGAAGGAGAAAGTGTGCCAGCACAGCAAATGCCTCCCGGACTTTCCCTGCAATTCAGCAAGTGCTTTGCAGCTTGAAATTGGAAGGAAAGCCTCAGATTTAGCAGCCAGAGCTTCAGGAGGAGCAGCAGCGAGCACAGCATCGCTTTTGCAGCAGCTCCTTCCATGTGCATGTTTTTGGGAGTGGAAAGGCTTGCAGAGTGTTCAAGTAGCTTTTTCTCTCCGCTGGAAAGCTGCACGCTCAGTGCCAGTCTTCTGCAGCTTCTTTCTTCACGTTTCAGCAGCTAGCACGCTCTCCGTGTGCAGGAGAAGCGGCTGAGGCTTCCTCGCCGGAGAAGCGGCACCTTCGCCGGCAGAGAGCATCCTGCCGGCCGCGGTGCGCTCCGGAGCGGGGGCTTGTGCCGAAAGAGGCCGGCAACAGGCGCTTACCTTCGGACAGCTCCGGATGCCCGTCTAATGTGTCTCCTGTCGCCTACACGGCAGGGAAAAGCTTTTCCACTCTGTCTAGGAAGGAGAAAGTGTGCCAGCACAGCAAATGCCTCCCGGACTTTCCCTGCAATTCAGCAAGTGCTTTGCAGCTTGAAATTGGAAGGAAAGCCTCAGATTTAGCAGCCAGAGCTTCAGGAGGAGCAGCAGCGAGCACAGCATCGCTTTTGCAGCAGCTCCTTCCATGTGCATGTTTTTGGGAGTGGAAAGGCTTGCAGAGTGTTCAAGTAGCTTTTTCTCTCCGCTGGAAAGCTGCACGCTCAGTGCCAGTCTTCTGCAGCTTCTTTCTTCACGTTTCAGCAGCTAGCACGCTCTCCGTGTGCAGGAGAAGCGGCTGAGGCTTCCTTGCCGGAGAAGCGGCGCCTTCGCCGGCAGAGAGCATCCTGCCGGCCGCGGTGCGCTCCGGAGCGGGGGCTTGTGCCGAAAGAGGCCGGCAACAGGTGCTTACCTTCGGACAGCTCCGGATGCCCGTCTAATGCGTCTCTTGTCGCCTACACGGCAGGGAAAAGCTTTTCCACTCTGTCTAGGAAGGAGAAAGTGTGCCAGCACAGCAAATGCCTCCCGGACTTTCCCTGCAATTCAGCAAGTGCTTTGCAGCTTGAAATTGGAAGGAAAGCCTCAGATTTAGCAGCCAGAGCTTCAGGAGGAGCAGCAGCGAGCACAGCATCGCTTTTGCAGCAGCTCCTTCCATGTGCATGTTTTTGGGAGTGGAAAGGCTTGCAGAGTGTTCAAGTAGCTTTTTCTCTCCGCTGGAAAGCTGCACGCTCAGTGCCAGTGTTCTGCAGCTTCTTTCTTCACGTTTCAGCAGCTAGCACGCTCTCCGTGTGCAGGAGAAGCGGCTGAGGCTTCCTTGCCGGAGAAGCGGCGCCTTCGCCGGCAGAGAGCATCCTGCCGGCCGCGGTGCGCTCCGGAGCGGGGGCTTGTGCCGAAAGAGGCCGGCAACAGGCGCTTACCTTCGGACAGCTCCGGATGCCCGTCTAATGCGTCTCTTGTCGCCTACACGGCAGGGAAAAGCTTTTCCACTCTGTCTAGGAAGGAGAAAGTGTGCCAGCACAGCAAATGCCTCCCGGACTTTCCCTGCAATTCAGCAAGTGCTTTGCAGCTTGAAATTGGAAGGAAAGCCTCAGATTTAGCAGCCAGAGCTTCAGGAGGAGCAGCAGCGAGCACAGCATCGCTTTTGCAGCAGCTCCTTCCATGTGCATGTTTTTGGGAGTGGAAAGGCTTGCAGAGTGTTCAAGTAGCTTTTTCTCTCCGCTGGAAAGCTGCACGCTCAGTGCCAGTCTTCTGCAGCTTCTTTCTTCACGTTTCAGCAGCTAGCACGCTCTCCGTGTGCAGGAGAAGCGGCTGAGGCTTCCTTGCCGGAGAAGCAGCACCTTCGCCGGCAGAGAGCATCCTGCCGGCCGCGGTGCGCTCCGGAGCGGGGGCTTGTGCCGAAAGAGGCCGGGAACAAGCGCTTACCTTCGGACAGCTCCGGATGCCCGTCTAATGCGTCTCCTGTCGCCTACACGGCAGGGAAAAGCTTTTCCACTCTGTCTAGGAAGGAGAAAGTGTGCCAGCACAGCAAATGCCTCCCGGACTTTCCCTGCAATTCAGCAAGTGCTTTGCAGCTTGAAATTGGAAGGAAAGCCTCAGATTTAGCAGCCAGAGCTTCAGGAGGAGCAGCAGCGAGCACAGCATCGCTTTTGCAGCAGCTCCTTCCATGTGCATGTTTTTGGGAGTGGAAAGGCTTGCAGAGTGTTCAAGTAGCTTTTTCTCTCCGCTGGAAAGCTGCACGCT
Organism: Fringilla coelebs; assembly: GCF_963513975.1. NCBI lineage: Eukaryota > Metazoa > Chordata > Aves > Passeriformes > Fringillidae > Fringilla > Fringilla coelebs. Next base: position 62,447 of record NW_028167554.1, read on the forward strand.
CAGTGCCAGTGTTCTGCAGCTTCTTTCTTCACGTTTCAGCAGCTAGCACGCTCTCCGTGTGCAGGAGAAGCGGCTGAGGCTTCCTTGCCGGAGAAGCGGCGCCTTCGCCGGCAGAGAGCATCCTGCCGGCCGCGGTGCGCTCCGGAGCGGGGGCTTGTGCCGAAAGAGGCCGGGAACAGGCGCTTACCTTCGGACAGCTCCGGATGCCCGTCTAATGCGTCTCTTGTCGCCTACACGGCAGGGAAAAGCTTTTCCACTCTGTCTAGGAAGGAGAAAGTGTGCCAGCACAGCAAATGCCTCCCGGACTTTCCCTGCAATTCAGCAAGTGCTTTGCAGCTTGAAATTGGAAGGAAAGCCTCAGATTTAGCAGCCAGAGCTTCAGGAGGAGCAGCAGCGAGCACAGCATCGCTTTTGCAGCAGCTCCTTCCATGTGCATGTTTTTGGGAGTGGAAAGGCTTGCAGAGTGTTCAAGTAGCTTTTTCTCTCCGCTGGAAAGCTGCACGCTCAGTGCCAGTGTTCTGCAGCTTCTTTCTTCACGTTTCAGCAGCTAGCACGCTCTCCGTGTGCAGGAGAAGCGGCTGAGGCTTCCTTGCCGGAGAAGCGGCACCTTCGCCGGCAGAGAGCATCCTGCCGGCCGCGGTGCGCTCCGGAGCGGGGGCTTGTGCCGAAAGAGGCCGGCAACAGGCGCTTACCTTCGGACAGCTCCGGATGCCCGTCTAATGCGTCTCCTGTCGCCTACACGGCAGGGAAAAGCTTTTCCACTCTGTCTAGGAAGGAGAAAGTGTGCCAGCACAGCAAATGCCTCCCGGACTTTCCCTGCAATTCAGCAAGTGCTTTCCTGCTTGAAATATCAAGGAAAGCCTCAGATTTAGCAGCCAGAGCTTCAGGAGGAGCAGCAGCGAGCACAGCATCGCTTTTGCAGCAGCTCCTTCCATGTGCATGTTTTTGGGAGTGGAAAGGCTTGCAGAGTGTTCAAGTAGCTTTTTCTCTCCGCTGGAAAGCTGCACGCTCAGTGCCAGTCTTCTGCAGCTTCTTTCTTCACGTTTCAGCAGCTAGCACGCTCTCCGTGTGCAGGAGAAGCGGCTGAGGCTTCCTTGCCGGAGAAGCGGCACCTTCGCCGGCAGAGAGCATCCTGCCGGCCGCGGTGCGCTCCGGAGCGGGGGCTTGTGCCGAAAGAGGCCGGCAACAGGCGCTTACCTTCGGACAGCTCCGGATCCCGGTCTAATGCGTCTCTTGTCGCCTACACGGCAGGGAAAAGCTTTTCCACTCTGTCTAGGAAGGAGAAAGTGTGCCAGCACAGCAAATGCCTCCCGGACTTTCCCTGCAATTCAGCAAGTGCTTTGCAGCTTGAAATTGGAAGGAAAGCCTCAGATTTAGCAGCCAGAGCTTCAGGAGGAGCAGCAGCGAGCACAGCATCGCTTTTGCAGCAGCTCCTTCCATGTGCATGTTTTTGGGAGTGGAAAGGCTTGCAGAGTGTTCAAGTAGCTTTTTCTCTCCGCTGGAAAGCTGCAGGCTCAGTGCCAGTGTTCTGCAGCTTCTTTCTTCACGTTTCAGCAGCTAGCACGCTCTCCGTGTGCAGGAGAAGCGGCTGAGGCTTCCTTGCCGGAGAAGCGGCACCTTCGCCGGCAGAGAGCATCCTGCCGGCCGCGGTGCGCTCCGGAGCGGGGGCTTGTGCCGAAAGAGGCCGGCAACAGGCGCTTACCTTCGGACAGCTCCGGATGCCCGTCTAATGCGTCTCTTGTCGCCTACACGGCAGGGAAAAGCTTTTCCACTCTGTCTAGGAAGGAGAAAGTGTGCCAGCACAGCAAATGCCTCCCGGACTTTCCCTGCAATTTAGCAAGTGCTTTGCAGCTTGAAATTGGAAGGAAAGCCTCAGATTTAGCAGCCAGAGCTTCAGGAGGAGCAGCAGCGAGCACAGCATCGCTTTTGCAGCAGCTCCTTCCATGTGCATGTTTTTGGGAGTGGAAAGGCTTGCAGAGTGTTCAAGTAGCTTTTTCTCTCCGCTGGAAAGCTGCACGCTCAGTGCCAGTCTTCTGCAGCTTCTTTCTTCACGTTTCAGCAGCTAGCACGCTCTCCGTGTGCAGGAGAAGCGGCTGAGGCTTCCTTGCCGGAGAAGCGGCACCTTCGCCGGCAGAGAGCATCCTGCCGGCCGCGGTGCGCTCCGGAGCGGGGGCTTGTGCCGAAAGAGGCCGGGAACAGGCGCTTACCTTCCGACAGCTCCGGATGCCCGTCTAATGCGTCTCTTGTCGCCTACACGGCAGGGAAAAGCTTTTCCACTCTGTCTAGGAAAGAGAAAGTGTGCCAGCACAGCAAGTGCCTCCCGGACTTTCCCTGCAATTCAGCAAGTGCTTTGCAGCTTGAAATTGGAAGGAAAGCCTCAGATTTAGCAGCCAGAGCTTCAGGAGGAGCAGCAGCGAGCACAGCATCGCTTTTGCAGCAGCTCCTTCCATGTGCATGTTTTTGGGAGTGGAAAGGCTTGCAGAGTGTTCAAGTAGCTTTTTCTCTCCGCTGGAAAGCTGCACGCTCAGTGCCAGTCTTCTGCAGCTTCTTTCTTCACGTTTCAGCAGCTAGCACGCTCTCCGTGTGCAGGAGAAGCGGCTGAGGCTTCCTTGCCGGAGAAGCGGCACCTTCGCCGGCAGAGAGCATCCTGCCGGCCGCGGTGCGCTCCGGAGCGGGGGCTTGTGCCGAAAGAGGCCGGCAACAGGCGCTTACCTTCGGACAGCTCCGGATGCCCGTCTAATGCGTCTCTTGTCGCCTACACGGCAGGGAAAAGCTTTTCCACTCTGCCTAGGAAAGAGAAAGTGTGCCAGCACAGCAAGTGCCTCCCGGACTTTCCCTGCAATTCAGCAAGTGCTTTGCAGCTTGAAATTGGAAGGAAAGCCTCAGATTTAGCAGCCAGAGCTTCAGGAGGAGCAGCAGCGAGCACAGCATCGCTTTTGCAGCAGCTCCTTCCATGTGCATGTTTTTGGGAGTGGAAAGGCTTGCAGAGTGTTCAAGTAGCTTTTTCTCTCCGCTGGAAAGCTGCACGCTCAGTGCCAGTGTTCTGCAGCTTCTTTCTTCACGTTTCAGCAGCTAGCACGCTCTCCGTGTGCAGGAGAAGCGGCTGAGGCTTCCTTGCCGGAGAAGCGGCTCCTTCGCCGGCAGAGAGCATCCTGCCGGCCGCGGTGCGCTCCGGAGCGGGGGCTTGTGCCGAAAGAGGCCGGCAACAGGCGCTTACCTTCGGACAGCTCCGGATGCCCGTCTAATGCGTCTCTTGTCGCCTACACAGCAGGGAAAAGCTTTTCCACTCTGTCTAGGAAAGAGAAAGTGTGCCAGCACAGCAAGTGCCTCCCGGACTTTCCCTGCAATTCAGCAAGTGCTTTGCAGCTTGAAATTGGAAGGAAAGCCTCAGATTTAGCAGCCAGAGCTTCAGGAGGAGCAGCAGCGAGCACAGCATCGCTTTTGCAGCAGCTCCTTCCATGTGCATGTTTTTGGGAGTGGAAAGGCTTGCAGAGTGTTCAAGTAGCTTTTTCTCTCCGCTGGAAAGCTGCACGCTCAGTGCCAGTCTTCTGCAGCTTCTTTCTTCACGTTTCAGCAGCTAGCACGCTCTCCGTGTGCAGGAGAAGCGGCTGAGGCTTCCTTGCCGGAGAAGCAGCACCTTCGCCGGCAGAGAGCATCCTGCCGGCCGCGGTGCGCTCCGGAGCGGGGGCTTGTGCCGAACGAGGCCGGGAACAAGCGCTTACCTTCGGACAGCTCCGGATGCCCGTCTAATGCGTCTCTTGTCGCCTACACGGCAGGGAAAAGCTTTTCCACTCTGTCTAGGAAAGAGAAAGTGTGCCAGCACAGCAAGTGCCTCCCGGACTTTCCCTGCAATTCAGCAAGTGCTTTGCAGCTTGAAATTGGAAGGAAAGCCTCAGATTTAGCAGCCAGAGCTTCAGGAGGAGCAGCAGCGAGCACAGCATCGCTTTTGCAGCAGCTCCTTCCATGTGCATGTTTTTGGGAGTGGAAAGGCTTGCAGAGTGTTCAAGTAGCTTTTTCTCTCCGCTGGAAAGCTGCACGCTCAGTGCCAGTCTTCTGCAGCTTCTTTCTTCACGTTTCAGCAGCTAGCACGCTCTCCGTGTGCAGGAGAAGCGGCTGAGGCTTCCTTGCCGGAGAAGCGGCACCTTCGCCGGCAGAGAGCATCCTGCCGGCCGCGGTGCGCTCCGGAGCGGGGGCTTGTGCCGAACGAGGCCGGCAACAGGCGCTTACCTTCGGACAGCTCCGGATCCCGGTCTAATGCGTCTCTTGTCGCCTACACGGCAGGGAAAAGCTTTTCCACTCTGTCTAGGAAGGAGAAAGTGTGCCAGCACAGCAAATGCCTCCCGGACTTTCCCTGCAATTCAGCAAGTGCTTTGCAGCTTGAAATTGGAAGGAAAGCCTCAGATTTAGCAGCCAGAGCTTCAGGAGGAGCAGCAGCGAGCACAGCATCGCTTTTGCAGCAGCTCCTTCCATGTGCATGTTTTTGGGAGTGGAAAGGCTTGCAGAGTGTTCAAGTAGCTTTTTCTCTCCGCTGGAAAGCTGCACGCTCAGTGCCAGTCTTCTGCAGCTTCTTTCTTCACGTTTCAGCAGCTAGCACGCTCTCCGTGTGCAGGAGAAGCGGCTGAGGCTTCCTTGCCGGAGAAGCAGCACCTTCGCCGGCAGAGAGCATCCTGCCGGCCGCGGTGCGCTCCGGAGCGGGGGCTTGTGCCGAAAGAGGCCGGCAACAGGCGCTTACCTTCGGACAGCTCCGGATGCCCGTCTAATGCGTCTCCTGTCGCCTACACGGCAGGGAAAAGCTTTTCCACTCTGTCTAGGAAGGAGAAAGTGTGCCAGCACAGCAAATGCCTCCCGGACTTTCCCTGCAATTCAGCAAGTGCTTTCCTGCTTGAAATATCAAGGAAAGCCTCAGATTTAGCAGCCAGAGCTTCAGGAGGAGCAGCAGCGAGCACAGCATCGCTTTTGCAGCAGCTCCTTCCATGTGCATGTTTTTGGGAGTGGAAAGGCTTGCAGAGTGTTCAAGTAGCTTTTTCTCTCCGCTGGAAAGCTGCACGCTCAGTGCCAGTCTTCTGCAGCTTCTTTCTTCACGTTTCAGCAGCTAGCACGCTCTCCGTGTGCAGGAGAAGCGGCTGAGGCTTCCTTGCCGGAGAAGCGGCACCTTCGCCGGCAGAGAGCATCCTGCCGGCCGCGGTGCGCTCCGGAGCGGGGGCTTGTGCCGAAAGAGGCCGGGAACAGGCGCTTACCTTCGGACAGCTCCGGATGCCCGTCTAATGCGTCTCTTGTCGCCTACACGGCAGGGAAAATCTTTTCCACTTTGTCTAGGAAAGAGAAAGTGTGCCAGCACAGCAAATGCCTCCCGGACTTTCCCTGCAATTCAGCAAGTGCTTTGCAGCTTGAAATTGGAAGGAAAGCCTCAGATTTAGCAGCCAGAGCTTCAGGAGGAGCAGCAGCGAGCACAGCATCGCTTTTGCAGCAGCTCCTTCCATGTGCATGTTTTTGGGAGTGGAAAGGCTTGCAGAGTGTTCAAGTAGCTTTTTCTCTCCGCTGGAAAGCTGCACGCTCAGTGCCAGTCTTCTGCAGCTTCTTTCTTCACGTTTCAGCAGCTAGCACGCTCTCCGTGTGCAGGAGAAGCGGCTGAGGCTTCCTTGCCGGAGAAGCGGCACCTTCGCCGGCAGAGAGCATCCTGCCGGCCGCGGTGCGCTCCGGAGCGGGGGCTTGTGCCGAAAGAGGCCGGCAACAGGCGCTTACCTTCGGACAGCTCCGGATGCCCGTCTAATGCGTCTCCTGTCGCCTACACGGCAGGGAAAAGCTTTTCCACTCTGTCTAGGAAGGAGAAAGTGTGCCAGCACAGCAAATGCCTCCCGGACTTTCCCTGCAATTCAGCAAGTGCTTTGCAGCTTGAAATTGGAAGGAAAGCCTCAGATTTAGCAGCCAGAGCTTCAGGAGGAGCAGCAGCGAGCACAGCATCGCTTTTGCAGCAGCTCCTTCCATGTGCATGTTTTTGGGAGTGGAAAGGCTTGCAGAGTGTTCAAGTAGCTTTTTCTCTCCGCTGGAAAGCTGCACGCTCAGTGCCAGTCTTCTGCAGCTTCTTTCTTCACGTTTCAGCAGCTAGCACGCTCTCCGTGTGCAGGAGAAGCGGCTGAGGCTTCCTTGCCGGAGAAGCGGCACCTTCGCCGGCAGAGAGCATCCTGCCGGCCGCGGTGCGCTCCGGAGCGGGGGCTTGTGCCGAAAGAGGCCGGCAACAGGCGCTTACCTTCGGACAGCTCCGGATCCCTTTCTAATGCGTCTCTTGTCGCCTACACGGCAGGGAAAAGCTTTTCCACTCTGTCTAGGAAGGAGAAAGTGTGCCAGCACAGCAAATGCCTCCCGGACTTTCCCTGCAATTCAGCAAGTGCTTTGCAGCTTGAAATTGCAAGGAAAGCCTCAGATTTAGCAGCCAGAGCTTCAGGAGGAGCAGCAGCGAGCACAGCATCGCTTTTGCAGCAGCTCCTTCCATGTGCATGTTTTTGGGAGTGGAAAGGCTTGCAGAGTGTTCAAGTAGCTTTTTCTCTCCGCTGGAAAGCTGCACGCTCAGTGCCAGTCTTCTGCAGCTTCTTTCTTCACGTTTCAGCAGCTAGCACGCTCTCCGTGTGCAGGAGAAGCGGCTGAGGCTTCCTTGCCGGAGAAGCGGCACCTTCGCCGGCAGAGAGCATCCTGCCGGCCGCGGTGCGCTCCGGAGCGGGGGCTTGTGCCGAAAGAGGCCGGGAACAAGCGCTTACCTTCGGACAGCTCCGGATGCCTGTCTAATGCGTCTCTTGTCGCCTACACGGCAGGGAAAAGCTTTTCCACTCTGTCTAGGAAGGAGAAAGTGTGCCAGCACAGCAAATGCCTCCCGGACTTTCCCTGCAATTCAGCAAGTGCTTTGCAGCTTGAAATTGGAAGGAAAGCCTCAGATTTAGCAGCCAGAGCTTCAGGAGGAGCAGCAGCGAGCACAGCATCGCTTTTGCAGCAGCTCCTTCCATGTGCATGTTTTTGGGAGTGGAAAGGCTTGCAGAGTGTTCAAGTAGCTTTTTCTCTCCGCTGGAAAGCTGCACGCTCAGTGCCAGTGTTCTGCAGCTTCTTTCTTCACGTTTCAGCAGCTAGCACGCTCTCCGTGTGCAGGAGAAGCGGCTGAGGCTTCCTTGCCGGAGAAGCGGCACCTTCGCCGGCAGAGAGCATCCTGCCGGCCGCGGTGCGCTCCGGAGCGGGGGCTTGTGCCGAAAGAGGCCGGGAACAAGCGCTTACCTTCGGACAGCTCCGGATCCCTGTCTAATGCGTCTCTTGTCGCCTACACGGCAGGGAAAAGCTTTTCCACTCTGTCTAGGAAGGAGAAAGTGTGCCAGCACAGCAAATGCCTCCCGGACTTTCCCTGCAATTCAGCAAGTGCTTTGCAGCTTGAAATTGGAAGGAAAGCCTCAGATTTAGCAGCCAGAGCTTCAGGAGGAGCAGCAGCGAGCACAGCATCGCTTTTGCAGCAGCTCCTTCCATGTGCATGTTTTTGGGAGTGGAAAGGCTTGCAGAGTGTTCAAGTAGCTTTTTCTCTCCGCTGGAAAGCTGCACGCTCAGTGCCAGTCTTCTGCAGCTTCTTTCTTCACGTTTCAGCAGCTAGCACGCTCTCCGTGTGCAGGAGAAGCGGCTGAGGCTTCCTTGCCGGAGAAGCGGCACCTTCGCCGGCAGAGAGCATCCTGCCGGCCGCGGTGCGCTCCGGAGCGGGGGCTTGTGCCGAAAGAGGCCGGCAACAGGCGCTTACCTTCGGACAGCTCCGGATGCCTGTCTAATGCGTCTCTTGTCGCCTACACGGCAGGGAAAAGCTTTTCCACTCTGTCTAGGAAGGAGAAAGTGTGCCAGCACAGCAAATGCCTCCCGGACTTTCCCTGCAATTCAGCAAGTGCTTTGCAGCTTGAAATTGGAAGGAAAGCCTCAGATTTAGCAGCCAGAGCTTCAGGAGGAGCAGCAGCGAGCACAGCATCGCTTTTGCAGCAGCTCCTTCCATGTGCATGTTTTTGGGAGTGGAAAGGCTTGCAGAGTGTTCAAGTAGCTTTTTCTCTCCGCTGGAAAGCTGCACGCTCAGTGCCAGTCTTCTGCAGCTTCTTTCTTCACGTTTCAGCAGCTAGCACGCTCTCCGTGTGCAGGAGAAGCGGCTGAGGCTTCCTTGCCGGAGAAGCGGCGCCTTCGCCGGCAGAGAGCATCCTGCCGGCCGCGGTGCGCTCCGGAGCGGGGGCTTGTGCCGAAAGAGGCCGGCAACAGGCGCTTACCTTCGGACAGCTCCGGATGCCCGTCTAATGCGTCTCCTGTCGCCTACACGGCAGGGAAAAGCTTTTCCACTCTGTCTAGGAAGGAGAAAGTGTGCCAGCACAGCAAATGCCTCCCGGACTTTCCCTGCAAGTCAGCAAGTGCTTTGCAGCTTGAAATTGGAAGGAAAGCCTCAGATTTAGCAGCCAGAGCTTCAGGAGGAGCAGCAGCGAGCACAGCATCGCTTTTGCAGCAGCTCCTTCCATGTGCATGTTTTTGGGAGTGGAAAGGCTTGCAGAGTGTTCAAGTAGCTTTTTCTCTCCGCTGGAAAGCTGCACGCTCAGTGCCAGTCTTCTGCAGCTTCTTTCTTCACGTTTCAGCAGCTAGCACGCTCTCCGTGTGCAGGAGAAGCGGCTGAGGCTTCCTTGCCGGAGAAGCGGCACCTTCGCCGGCAGAGAGCATCCTGCCGGCCGCGGTGCGCTCCGGAGCGGGGGCTTGTGCCGAACGAGGCCGGGAGCAAGCGCTTACCTTCGGACAGCTCCGGATCCCTGTCTAATGCGTCTCTTGTCGCCTACACGGCAGGGAAAAGCTTTTCCGCTCTGTCTAGGAAGGAGAAAGTGTGCCAGCACAGCAAATGCCTCCCGGACTTTCCCTGCAATTCAGCAAGTGCTTTGCAGCTTGAAATTGGAAGGAAAGCCTCAGATTTAGCAGCCAGAGCTTCAGGAGGAGCAGCAGCGAGCACAGCATCGCTTTTGCAGCAGCTCCTTCCATGTGCATGTTTTTGGGAGTGGAAACGCTTGCAGAGTGTTCAAGTAGCTTTTTCTCTCCGCTGGAAAGCTGCACGCTCAGTGCCAGTCTTCTGCAGCTTCTTTCTTCACGTTTCAGCAGCTAGCACGCTCTCCGTGTGCAGGAGAAGCGGCTGAGGCTTCCTTGCCGGAGAAGCGGCACCTTCGCCGGCAGAGAGCATCCTGCCGGCCGCGGTGCGCTCCGGAGCGGGGGCTTGTGCCGAAAGAGGCCGGGAACAAGCGCTTACCTTCGGACAGCTCCGGATGCCTGTCTAATGCGTCTCTTGTCGCCTACACGCCAGGGAAAAGCTTTTCCACTCTGTCTAGGAAGGAGAAAGTGTGCCAGCACAGCAAATGCCTCCCGGACTTTCCCTGCAATTCAGCAAGTGCTTTGCAGCTTGAAATTGCAAGGAAAGCCTCAGATTTAGCAGCCAGAGCTTCAGGAGGAGCAGCAGCGAGCACAGCATCGCTTTTGCAGCAGCTCCTTCCATGTGCATGTTTTTGGGAGTGGAAAGGCTTGCAGAGTGTTCAAGTAGCTTTTTCTCTCCGCTGGAAAGCTGCACGCTCAGTGCCAGTCTTCTGCAGCTTCTTTCTTCACGTTTCAGCAGCTAGCACGCTCTCCGTGTGCAGGAGAAGCGGCTGAGGCTTCCTTGCCGGAGAAGCGGCACCTTCGCCGGCAGAGAGCATCCTGCCGGCCGCGGTGCGCTCCGGAGCGGGGGCTTGTGCCGAAAGAGGCCGGCAACAGGCGCTTACCTTCGGACAGCTCCGGATCCCTGTCTAATGCGTCTCTTGTCGCCTACACGGCAGGGAAAAGCTTTTCCACTCTGTCTAGGAAGGAGAAAGTGTGCCAGCACAGCAAATGCCTCCCGGACTTTCCCTGCAATTCAGCAAGTGCTTTGCAGCTTGAAATTGGAAGGAAAGCCTCAGATTTAGCAGCCAGAGCTTCAGGAGGAGCAGCAGCGAGCACAGCATCGCTTTTGCAGCAGCTCCTTCCATGTGCATGTTTTTGGGAGTGGAAAGGCTTGCAGAGTGTTCAAGTAGCTTTTTCTCTCCGCTGGAAAGCTGCACGCTCAGTGCCAGTCTTCTGCAGCTTCTTTCTTCACGTTTCAGCAGCTAGCACGCTCTCCGTGTGCAGGAGAAGCGGCTGAGGCTTCCTTGCCGGAGAAGCGGCACCTTCGCCGGCAGAGAGCATCCTGCCGGCCGCGGTGCGCTCCGGAGCGGGGGCTTGTGCCGAACGAGGCCGGGAGCAAGCGCTTACCTTCGGACAGCTCCGGATCCCTGTCTAATGCGTCTCTTGTCGCCTACACGGCAGGGAAAAGCTTTTCCACTCTGTCTAGGAAGGAGAAAGTGTGCCAGCACAGCAAATGCCTCCCGGACTTTCCCTGCAATTCAGCAAGTGCTTTGCAGCTTGAAATTGGAAGGAAAGCCTCAGATTTAGCAGCCAGAGCTTCAGGAGGAGCAGCAGCGAGCACAGCATCGCTTTTGCAGCAGCTCCTTCCATGTGCATGTTTTTGGGAGTGGAAAGGCTTGCAGAGTGTTCAAGTAGCTTTTTCTCTCCGCTGGAAAGCTGCACGCTCAGTGCCAGTCTTCTGCAGCTTCTTTCTTCACGTTTCAGCAGCTAGCACGCTCTCCGTGTGCAGGAGAAGCGGCTGAGGCTTCCTTGCCGGAGAAGCGGCGCCTTCGCCGGCAGAGAGCATCCTGCCGGCCGCGGTGCGCTCCGGAGCGGGGGCTTGTGCCGAAAGAGGCCGGCAACAGGCGCTTACCTTCGGACAGCTCCGGATGCCCGTCTAATGCGTCTCCTGTCGCCTACACGGCAGGGAAAAGCTTTTCCACTCTGTCTAGGAAGGAGAAAGTGTGCCAGCACAGCAAATGCCTCCCGGACTTTCCCTGCAAGTCAGCAAGTGCTTTGCAGCTTGAAATTGGAAGGAAAGCCTCAGATTTAGCAGCCAGAGCTTCAGGAGGAGCAGCAGCGAGCACAGCATCGCTTTTGCAGCAGCTCCTTCCATGTGCATGTTTTTGGGAGTGGAAAGGCTTGCAGAGTGTTCAAGTAGCTTTTTCTCTCCGCTGGAAAGCTGCACGCTCAGTGCCAGTCTTCTGCAGCTTCTTTCTTCACGTTTCAGCAGCTAGCACGCTCTCCGTGTGCAGGAGAAGCGGCTGAGGCTTCCTTGCCGGAGAAGCGGCACCTTCGCCGGCAGAGAGCATCCTGCCGGCCGCGGTGCGCTCCGGAGCGGGGGCTTGTGCCGAACGAGGCCGGGAGCAAGCGCTTACCTTCGGACAGCTCCGGATCCCTGTCTAATGCGTCTCTTGTCGCCTACACGGCAGGGAAAAGCTTTTCCGCTCTGTCTAGGAAGGAGAAAGTGTGCCAGCACAGCAAATGCCTCCCGGACTTTCCCTGCAATTCAGCAAGTGCTTTGCAGCTTGAAATTGGAAGGAAAGCCTCAGATTTAGCAGCCAGAGCTTCAGGAGGAGCAGCAGCGAGCACAGCATCGCTTTTGCAGCAGCTCCTTCCATGTGCATGTTTTTGGGAGTGGAAACGCTTGCAGAGTGTTCAAGTAGCTTTTTCTCTCCGCTGGAAAGCTGCACGCTCAGTGCCAGTCTTCTGCAGCTTCTTTCTTCACGTTTCAGCAGCTAGCACGCTCTCCGTGTGCAGGAGAAGCGGCTGAGGCTTCCTTGCCGGAGAAGCGGCACCTTCGCCGGCAGAGAGCATCCTGCCGGCCGCGGTGCGCTCCGGAGCGGGGGCTTGTGCCGAAAGAGGCCGGGAACAAGCGCTTACCTTCGGACAGCTCCGGATGCCTGTCTAATGCGTCTCTTGTCGCCTACACGCCAGGGAAAAGCTTTTCCACTCTGTCTAGGAAGGAGAAAGTGTGCCAGCACAGCAAATGCCTCCCGGACTTTCCCTGCAATTCAGCAAGTGCTTTGCAGCTTGAAATTGCAAGGAAAGCCTCAGATTTAGCAGCCAGAGCTTCAGGAGGAGCAGCAGCGAGCACAGCATCGCTTTTGCAGCAGCTCCTTCCATGTGCATGTTTTTGGGAGTGGAAAGGCTTGCAGAGTGTTCAAGTAGCTTTTTCTCTCCGCTGGAAAGCTGCACGCTCAGTGCCAGTCTTCTGCAGCTTCTTTCTTCACGTTTCAGCAGCTAGCACGCTCTCCGTGTGCAGGAGAAGCGGCTGAGGCTTCCTTGCCGGAGAAGCGGCACCTTCGCCGGCAGAGAGCATCCTGCCGGCCGCGGTGCGCTCCGGAGCGGGGGCTTGTGCCGAAAGAGGCCGGCAACAGGCGCTTACCTTCGGACAGCTCCGGATCCCTGTCTAATGCGTCTCTTGTCGCCTACACGGCAGGGAAAAGCTTTTCCACTCTGTCTAGGAAGGAGAAAGTGTGCCAGCACAGCAAATGCCTCCCGGACTTTCCCTGCAATTCAGCAAGTGCTTTGCAGCTTGAAATTGGAAGGAAAGCCTCAGATTTAGCAGCCAGAGCTTCAGGAGGAGCAGCAGCGAGCACAGCATCGCTTTTGCAGCAGCTCCTTCCATGTGCATGTTTTTGGGAGTGGAAAGGCTTGCAGAGTGTTCAAGTAGCTTTTTCTCTCCGCTGGAAAGCTGCACGCTCAGTGCCAGTCTTCTGCAGCTTCTTTCTTCACGTTTCAGCAGCTAGCACGCTCTCCGTGTGCAGGAGAAGCGGCTGAGGCTTCCTTGCCGGAGAAGCGGCACCTTCGCCGGCAGAGAGCATCCTGCCGGCCGCGGTGCGCTCCGGAGCGGGGGCTTGTGCCGAAAGAGGCCGGCAACAGGCGCTTACCTTCGGACAGCTCCGGATGCCTGTCTAATGCGTCTCTTGTCGCCTACACGGCAGGGAAAAGCTTTTCCACTCTGTCTAGGAAGGAGAAAGTGTGCCAGCACAGCAAATGCCTCCCGGACTTTCCCTGCAATTCAGCAAGTGCTTTGCAGCTTGAAATTGGAAGGAAAGCCTCAGATTTAGCAGCCAGAGCTTCAGGAGGAGCAGCAGCGAGCACAGCATCGCTTTTGCAGCAGCTCCTTCCATGTGCATGTTTTTGGGAGTGGAAAGGCTTGCAGAGTGTTCAAGTAGCTTTTTCTCTCCGCTGGAAAGCTGCACGCTCAGTGCCAGTCTTCTGCAGCTTCTTTCTTCACGTTTCAGCAGCTAGCACGCTCTCCGTGTGCAGGAGAAGCGGCTGAGGCTTCCTTGCCGGAGAAGCGGCACCTTCGCCGGCAGAGAGCATCCTGCCGGCCGCGGTGCGCTCCGGAGCGGGGGCTTGTGCCGAACGAGGCCGGGAGCAAGCGCTTACCTTCGGACAGCTCCGGATCCCTTTCTAATGCGTCTCCTGTCGCCTACACGGCAGGGAAAAGCTTTTCCACTCTGTCTAGGAAGGAGAAAGTGTGCCAGCACAGCAAATGCCTCCCGGACTTTCCCTGCAATTCAGCAAGTGCTTTGCAGCTTGAAATTGGAAGGAAAGCCTCAGATTTAGCAGCCAGAGCTTCAGGAGGAGCAGCAGCGAGCACAGCATCGCTTTTGCAGCAGCTCCTTCCATGTGCATGTTTTTGGGAGTGGAAAGGCTTGCAGAGTGTTCAAGTAGCTTTTTCTCTCCGCTGGAAAGCTGCACGCTCAGTGCCAGTCTTCTGCAGCTTCTTTCTTCACGTTTCAGCAGCTAGCACGCTCTCCGTGTGCAGGAGAAGCGGCTGAGGCTTCCTTGCCGGAGAAGCGGCACCTTCGCCGGCAGAGAGCATCCTGCCGGCCGCGGTGCGCTCCGGAGCGGGGGCTTGTGCCGAAAGAGGCCGGGAACAAGCGCTTACCTTCGGACAGCTCTGGATCCCTGTCTAATGCGTCTCTTGTCGCCTACACGGCAGGGAAAAGCTTTTCCACTCTGTCTAGGAAGGAGAAAGTGTGCCAGCACAGCAAATGCCTCCCGGACTTTCCCTGCAATTCAGCAAGTGCTTTGCAGCTTGAAATATCAAGGAAAGCCTCAGATTTAGCAGCCAGAGCTTCAGGAGGAGCAGCAGCGAGCACAGCATCGCTTTTGCAGCAGCTCCTTCCATGTGCATGTTTTTGGGAGTGGAAAGGCTTGCAGAGTGTTCAAGTAGCTTTTTCTCTCCGCTGGAAAGCTGCACGCTCAGTGCCAGTCTTCTGCAGCTTCTTTCTTCACGTTTCAGCAGCTAGCACGCTCTCCGTGTGCAGGAGAAGCGGCTGAGGCTTCCTTGCCGGAGAAGCGGCACCTTCGCCGGCAGAGAGCATCCTGCCGGCCGCGGTGCGCTCCGGAGCGGGGGCTTGTGCCGAACGAGGCCGGGAACAAGCGCTTACCTTCGGACAGCTCCGGATCCCTGTCTAATGCGTCTCTTGTCGCCTACACGGCAGGGAAAAGCTTTTCCACTCTGTCTAGGAAGGAGAAAGTGTGCCAGCACAGCAAATGCCTCCCGGACTTTCCCTGCAATTCAGCAAGTGCTTTGCAGCTTGAAATTGGAAGGAAAGCCTCAGATTTAGCAGCCAGAGCTTCAGGAGGAGCAGCAGCGAGCACAGCATCGCTTTTGCAGCAGCTCCTTCCATGTGCATGTTTTTGGGAGTGGAAAGGCTTGCAGAGTGTTCAAGTAGCTTTTTCTCTCCGCTGGAAAGCTGCACGCTCAGTGCCAGTGTTCTGCAGCTTCTTTCTTCACGTTTCAGCAGCTAGCACGCTCTCCGTGTGCAGGAGAAGCGGCTGAGGCTTCCTTGCCGGAGAAGCGGCACCTTCGCCGGCAGAGAGCATCCTGCCGGCCGCGGTGCGCTCCGGAGCGGGGGCTTGTGCCGAAAGAGGCCGGGAACAGGCGCTTACCTTCGGACAGCTCCGGATCCCTGTCTAATGCGTCTCCTGTCGCCTACACGACAGGGAAAAGCTTTTCCACTCTGTCTAGGAAGGAGAAAGTGTGCCAGCACAGCAAATGCCTCCCGGACTTTCCCTGCAATTCAGCAAGTGCTTTGCAGCTTGAAATTGGAAGGAAAGCCTCATATTTAGCAGCCAGAGCTTCAGGAGGAGCAGCAGCGAGCACAGCATCGCTTTTGCAGCAGCTCCTTCCATGTGCATGTTTTTGGGAGTGGAAAGGCTTGCAGAGTGTTCAAGTAGCTTTTTCTCTCCGCTGGAAAGCTGCACGCTCAGTGCCAGTCTTCTGCAGCTTCTTTCTTCACGTTTCAGCAGCTAGCACGCTCTCCGTGTGCAGGAGAAGCGGCTGAGGCTTCCTTGCCGGAGAAGCGGCACCTTCGCCGGCAGAGAGCATCCTGCCGGCCGCGGTGCGCTCCGGAGCGGGGGCTTGTGCCGAACGAGGCCGGGAACAAGCGCTTACCTTCGGACAGCTCCGGATCCCTGTCTAATGCGTCTCTTGTCGCCTACACGGCAGGGAAAAGCTTTTCCACTCTGTCTAGGAAGGAGAAAGTGTGCCAGCACAGCAAATGCCTCCCGGACTTTCCCTGCAATTCAGCAAGTGCTTTGCAGCTTGAAATTGGAAGGAAAGCCTCAGATTTAGCAGCCAGAGCTTCAGGAGGAGCAGCAGCGAGCACAGC